>NW_015766843.1:0-687 GCF_001515625.1 Sinocyclocheilus rhinocerous
TGTTTGTCTTGGCAGGTAAAAGCAAAGTAATTGGTACGTGGAGTAATGGAAAGCCAAACAACAGCAGACATTACCACATGGGTGGGATAAGGGCATTTTAACACTAACACTGCACACTTCACACAGATGCACAAACACAGCCGTTCTGTCTTGTGTGTGTGCAGAACTCTTGTCTTGTGCAGTGTTCAGGTGCTGACACATAGTTAGACACGGCAGATGTGCTGGTCTTTTCATGTGTGCGCCTGGAGGCCTTTTTACATCTGCACATCATCAGGACGAACCACCTCATGCCTTTTCATTTGGAACCAAACAACAGGGCTCACACAATGGAGCTCCTGTGTTCAGTTAGAGCAGTCGTGTGGAGGGCATATTTTTAGAGATGACTTGATGATGGTGAGTTGGTTAAAGAATTAAAGATCGAACATTTTTATGAATGTGGTAAGCCTAAGAAACTAATGTGAAAAAACTACATACCAAGTAAAATTTGGTTGTTTGTTTGTTTATTTTGTTTTTGAATGAAGTCTCGTATGCTCACCAAGGCTGCCTTTATTTGATCAAAAATACAGTAAAAACAACAATATTGTAAAATATTTTTGCAATTTAAAAGAACTGTTTTCTATCTAAATATATTTTAAAATGTAGCTTATTCCTGTGATGCAAAGCTGAATTTTCAGCATCATTACTCCA
>NW_015766844.1:0-688 GCF_001515625.1 Sinocyclocheilus rhinocerous
TCATACAAATTACAAATCATGTGAATAATTTTCTCAAAACACTGCTCAAAATTCTTACAATTATTCATAATAGTTCATACAGCCAACCAAAATTTTAATATATCAGGAAAAAAACAATTGCAGCTATTTTTATTGGTTTTACACAAATCACAAATATACCATTTGTCCAAACACAACAAGCAAAACTCTGTAATTTGTCATGCACATGGTATATTTTCAATTGCCCCTAAACTGATAATAACAACAACAATCCTTTTTTCTGTCCAGCTAACTTACAACCAGACGGTTTTTTTTGTTTGTTTGTTTTTTAAACAAATGTAACATCACTCACTTTAGTAATGTTTTTTACTGTACAGTTGTGCAGTTTTTAAAGGTGGCACGACCAGGTTTTAAGTTTAAAGGGGCATTTTTTTCACATGGGTGGTAGGTATTGGATAAGTGCTTTTTCTCCAATAAAAACGTATTATGTGTTTACTCACATTGCCTTTGTTTCATACACAACAACAGAAAAGATCAGGATGGGGACAAACACTTTTTCACAGCACTATATATACATATATACTATAGCAGTATATATATATATATCACTGTTGAAGAACTTTACAAAAACCATGTATTTTCATTAGTGTATTTGTGCATCTATAGCTGAATATGTTTTATAATCAATAGAGAACACACCTATAGTTTT
>NW_015766845.1:0-688 GCF_001515625.1 Sinocyclocheilus rhinocerous
CACACTGTCGCCATTTGAAAGCAGCACAGCCGGGCCTTGAACTACAAGCAACTGGTTAGTTTAATTAACAACATAAAAGAGAACATAGTCGTGCGTAAACGTGCAGTATATACCTTTGGTGGATGGTTGGCGTTGCTTTATGCGCCAACACTCCCTTTTTTCCTGACGAGTTGGGTTTGAAGTGCTCGTGCATGAACGCACGCCCTTTCAGTCACTAGACAACAAAAGCCAATACATCTGCGGAAGTCGCTGTGTCAGACAGGAAGTACAAACTTAGTGATATACAAGCGATGAGGATGAAAGTGTGACGCGCGGAATAGATTTGTCAGAACGGGATGAAGACAATCCGTTTGGTTGTCAGATCGTTTTGGCTGTGTGGGCGGTGACAGACCGATCTTATGAATATTAATACATTCCTTTTAACGTGCTAACCAACGAGCGCCCAGTCATTCACGTAAGGTAATTAATATTCATAAGCCAAGGTTCCGCTTCTTAATATGGAAATAAACGAGGCGGCGATTTTGTAACAGTGACAAGGAAACATTTTTCTTTTTTTTTTTGCCATTATATATGCAAAGATCCTTTAGATGGACAACGTCAAAACCGTTATTCAAATATATTATTCTTATAATTACATATTACAACATGATACTGAGAGACAAGTGGCGCCTTTTCTTTTTTCTTTCTT
>NW_015766846.1:0-688 GCF_001515625.1 Sinocyclocheilus rhinocerous
ATCATGTTCCATGAAGATATTTTGTATATTTCCTACCGTAAATATTGACCCTTATGACTGGTTTTATTGTTAAGGGTCACATATGTTTGTGTGTGTGTGTGTGTGTGTAAAATATTTAGATTACCTCATCTTAAGTTAATATTTAAAAACACTAATCATTTATACACTAATAATTTGTAATCTTTAGCAAATCTCAAAATAAATATCCATTCACTGTATTGTAATGTTACAATTATCAATATCCATTCATACTGTATTATAATGTTAAAATTAAGATAAATATTTTTGACATAGTACAGAATGAATGGATATTTATTTTGACATTTGCCAAAGATTATAATTAAGAGTGCTTGTATTTTTTTAGTGCTTTAAAATATTAACTTCAGGTGAGGTAATGTCTTCTCTATGTGTTAAAATAGGGCAAATGAGCATGTACAACTAAATATTGCTAAAAAAAATTATAACAAAAAATCCTACATCCCTAAATAAGATGTAACATTTCTTGATCACTAATCAAGTAATCATAACCAAGCGCTACTAGTTTATCAGTGAAGCATTCTTGACTAATGTGAGGCTGCTGTCCATGGTGCTGATCTCTCTGTTATTATCTATGTGTTATCTGGAATGCTGACGGTCCCTGGGAGAGGTGGGTTTCTCAAGGCTCTCTGCTGAATCTGACTCACAAAAA
>NW_015766847.1:0-688 GCF_001515625.1 Sinocyclocheilus rhinocerous
GTCCCCTGATGATAGACTCCCTTTTCACTCCATCACTTTTCTGACAGCCTGTAAAGGATAGCTTTTGAATTTCAGATCAGCACAGCCAGCAAGTCTCCATCTCCGAGATGCATGGTTGGCAGCTCTTTCATCCCTAAAACGCATGCACTGGAGTATACAGGAGATCCTGTGGAGAGCGCTGGAAGAGGTTGGAGATGAATCAGACATTTCGCTGTCAGCGGGGCTATTTAAACAGACAGGGAGGGCGTATCATCTATCACGAGTTGCGCCGCTTAACACGTCTAAGCTGCAGCACTTAGAGGCGTTTTAGAACAATGCCAGCAAATCTGAAGCTTATCGGAGCGTTTTGGCCCCGTGACCATTAGCAAAGTGACAACTTGCATTCTTGCCGCGTTAATTATGTCATAATGGCTCGTCCTGGGGTGAACCCGCTTTATTAATACCGCCATCTCACATGCAGTGTGTTTAATTGTGTTTTCCTCTAAATTAGCTCAATGTTCTTACACTATAATGGTTGTTTACTCTGACTCATGGGATGTAGAGGAGAAAAAAGGGCAGCGGAGGAAAGGAGGAGGCCGAGGTAAGGTGGCGGGAAACAGCAGAGAAGGCCATGTCTGGTTTGTCATAAAGCCACGGCAGGGCCGAATGAATGAGTGAGAGATTAAAGGAGGGGCGCTCACAGTCTGCA
>NW_015766848.1:0-688 GCF_001515625.1 Sinocyclocheilus rhinocerous
GAGATTGCAACACATCACTTATTTATCTGTGTTCAATACCCCTCAGGTAAGTAATTTACTCATATTACAAACAGCATTAACATAATGAAAATGTTTACAATAATCTCACGTGTATCTCTTTTCAGGCTCACGTGTGTCACGTTTCGAAGCCACGTGAATTACAGCTCAGCGTGAGACTAATTACCTCAACGAATCACTTTTACAGTGCAAAACAACATACAGCCAAATACAAATAACACATACATTTTACAATTCTAATAAACACTTGAATCTAAACTATTGTCTTGTGCTTATTTCACAATAAACAGCAATTAAAACAGTAACTCACCGCATCCAGTATTTCCAGAAGGTAATATGTAAGATTAAAATCCTCACAAAGAAAATATTAACTTAATCTCTTCAATATAACGTTCCCCTTATGAATTCCAAAGGGTTTTTAATCAAATGCAACAATTTAAACTTATATTTTCCTCATTTATAAAGGCTTGCTCTATTTTCTGTTCTTTCCTCCGCTGTACCAATCGCTCTCTCTGCTTCTGCTGACTCAGCAGGGCGGAGCTTCTAGGTTTTTCCTCATTGGCCAACTCTCCATTACATCAGATTCAATTTTTATTTTATTTTTATTGAACAATCATTAATGTACAAACAACTTGGCCATATTAAAACATCTTCACATTACAATATACAG
>NW_015766849.1:0-688 GCF_001515625.1 Sinocyclocheilus rhinocerous
TAAAAAAGAAAGAAAGAATATACCTACAGTATACATATTTGGAGACTCAGTTGTTTAACATTTATATATATATATATTTTTAATTTTCTAAAATTCATACTTCATTACAAGGTGGTTATTTGGAAACTCGGGACTATTAGATGCAGAAATACACAAATACATAAAAAGTGCTATTATAAATTATATCATTACTTGAACAGCAGATGCATCTTTGAGATACATCTGGAAAAAATCCCATCAAACACATTGTCATACATATTCTATGAGTAGGTTCCCAGTAAAAGCCTGTTTTCTTGGAGGTTTGAACTCAAATTAAAACCATCCAGATGTTCAGCATACATTCTTCCGGAAAATAATATCTTACAACTTATGTGCAATAAGACATACCCCATGTCTATTCAGATTTAGCACTTTAAGTACTTCCAAGATTTCTTAAACTGTATCAAGTTCAAAACAGTTCTTCAATCATATCAAGTTCAGTATCGTGTTTACTCTTAGCTTTTCTATATGAGAAGTGTTTCTATGGGCTCATGAGACAAAACATTTGTGATATTTCAAACTGGTGTGTCTTACCATATTATTTTCATGTATTATCTTAATTATGAACATTGAACAGTGCAAAGAGTTTTACCGTTTCCTGCAGTTTGTTATTCTTCTCGTTATTTCCCTACAGCGGCTAATGAACCGG
>NW_015766850.1:0-688 GCF_001515625.1 Sinocyclocheilus rhinocerous
TACAGACATTCATTCAGGGCCTGAATTTCATTTTTGAAAATGGGGTAAATTAAGTGACTCTCAAGTGACTCTTGTGGGGGGTATTTTTTTATTTGAGGGGTGGAGGGGGCATTTTTTGACATTTTTCAAAAATATATAATTATCTCATCTAAATGTTTGATCATGCAGTTTGGTTTTTGCAATGCGGCAATTGTTGCACAATAGCTTACATACAACACAGTCCTGATTTCGTGAGCTGTATGTGAGGCGTCCTTAAGCCCAAAGTACTAAAAGTACTTTGTACCAAAAAGTACCAAAGTATTGTCCTAAAACCTAAACCCAAACCCAAAAACCTAATACAATTTGTCAAGATTATTGCAGAAAATAAGCTCTGTGACCAGTAGAAGTTTATAATTATTTCTTACATATTTTGTTCATCATAATAATCTTTACACATGAACACAACTTTTATGAATTTTGAAGCCTAAATTTTGCCATAAGAAGCTAAACTTAAGCTTCCAACAACTCTTTAAATCTTTATTTAAAAACATTTTCCCTGAAACTTGCATTAGAATAATTTGCAAGAGTATGATTATGAACACACGTTTACTACGTTTACATGCAACCAAATAATCTGTTAGTAATCAGATTGATGGCTCAATCAGACTGAAAAACCTTAATGTAAACACCTTAATCGATCCGATTGAGC
>NW_015766851.1:0-688 GCF_001515625.1 Sinocyclocheilus rhinocerous
AATATATTTTCAGCATCTATTATTTCTGCGATTGTTAATGATACTGATTTTTATACTTTTGCATTTCATGTCGGTTTCATGTGTTTATTGTCAACCAGTAACTAACCCAAATTTCTTTATCTAATCATCAGTTTGCATTTCTCTCTATACACACGCCTGAGCAAATGTTTAAAAGTTTGTGTTCATTAAGATTTTTACATTTTATTAAATGAATTATTTTTGTATTGAGCAAGGTTGAATTAAATTTATCAAAAGTGACAGTAAATACATTTTTAACATTATATTTATTATTATTTGAAGAAAAAAAAGTATCAAGGTTTCCACAAAAATATTAAGAACTGTGAATGAGAAAAAAATGTTATGTATAAATTCGTATTACAAAATATATATTAGAATGATCTCTGAAGCATCATGTAACACTGAAGACTGGCTTAATGATGCTGAAAATTCACAATAATAAATTACATTTTAAATATATATTTAAATAGAAATCAGTTATTTTAAATTATAATGATACTTTACAATATTTTTATCAAATAAATGCAGCCTTGGTGAGCATAAGAGCACAACGCTTCTTTTCAAAAATCTTACTGTACCCAAACTTTTGAACATTAGAGTACAGGACATAAAAATACCAAGATTCACATATATATATATACACTCACCGGCCACTTTATTAGGTACACCT
>NW_015766852.1:0-688 GCF_001515625.1 Sinocyclocheilus rhinocerous
CTCGATTATGTAAATCCTGTAAATTCAGGTTTAAATCCTTTGCGAGGTTGCCGACTGTTGTTCCCGGGTTTGCTTCTTCCGACACTGAATATACAACCTGCCCGTCGGCGATACTCCCAAAGAAAAACAACATATATAAAAGAATCGTTGGAAGACAATCATGGACCAAAGCTATTGCCATATTCCGTTTAAAAACAAAGACAATATTCATCAAGATATCAGCATTCGTTCTAGTTTCTTCTTTTATTCACTAAAGCAGAGAGGAGGCTGAGAGCTGTAGCATCGTTCGAACAAAGCCATTTGACGCTACACCCGCTGCGAAAAACAAGGCGGAGACACGCGAACACAAAAGCAAAGAGATTAACCATGGACTGATGGTGACCTCTAGTGGAAGAGTAGAAATATTTGACAACTCAAAGCATGTGTATAAACCGCTGAATGTCCACGGTAAAAATGTTGTATGATTAAGACAGGCTTTTCCAGAAAAGGCAAATAATAATAATAATAATAATAAAAACAATCAGTTAAAAAAGAAAACTTGATGTTTCACAGTGTTGTTGACAGATGTACTAAAACTGTTGTGTTTTTAGCAGTAAACAAGTTTTAAAAATCTCTTAAGTATTAAACTCTGAGAACTTTATTATTATTGTATTTATTTATTTATTATTTTTTAAATGTATTATTTTTT
>NW_015766853.1:0-687 GCF_001515625.1 Sinocyclocheilus rhinocerous
CAATCCGAGGCCAGAAAACAGATGTCAAAAGAGGAGAAACAGGTTAGTGTGTCACTGCACCTGAATCTACGCAAACACACACACGCAGAAACTATTTCAACTATTATTCAGTCGATCAATTTGTCATGTTTCTACAGAAAATCAAAGAAGAGAACGAGTGCATTCTGCAGGAGTATGGATACTGCGTCATGGACAATCACAGGGAGCGCATCGGGAACTTCCAGATCGAGCCGCCGGGTCTGTTCCGCCGCCGCGGGGATCATCCTAAAATGGGCAAACTGAAACGCCACATCCATCCCGAGGACATCATCATCAACTGCAGCAAGTCAGTCCCTGGGACCATTCAAAACCATTCAGTACTATTACTGGTTTCATGCTGTAGAATAATAGTGGAGTTAGACAGTAAAACTATGAAATAACATGAATGGATGGGAATTATGTCGTGATAATAAAATGAAACCTTGATTTTCTTCAAAGTCCCTTGTCTATATTGCCTGTCTATCTCTCTGGCTGTATGTCTGTCTGTCTGTCTGTCTGTCTATCTGTCTATCTGTCTGTTTGTATATATCTGTCTGTCTGTCTGTCTATCTGTCTGTCTGTATCTATCTGTCTGTTTGTATATATCTGTCAATCTGTCTGTCTGTATCTGTCTGTTTGTATATATCTGTCTGTCTGTCTGTCTATATC
>NW_015766854.1:0-688 GCF_001515625.1 Sinocyclocheilus rhinocerous
TATATATATAAATGCATGGTAGTGTCATGGTAGGTTTTGATTGAAAACAGTTTGGCTTGCCAGATGCATGCAGAACAAGTGTCATTGTCCGCCGGGTGTGAAAATTCACAACTCAAAAGAATCAGCCAAGAATATTTATCCCACCTAATTACCATCTTGGTTTCTCGTTCATTCTCTGGCAGCGTTGAGGACCATCTGTTTGGATTGCGAGGTCAACGTCTGACTGATTATACTCTCACTTTTGGGGAAGGAGTGCTTGCAGCTCTCACTGCGTCCTCAGACGCCAAACAGCCTGTCCAAATGACCATAATCCCCAACATTCAAATGCTATGCAGATGACTAGTGAGTGTTGGCAGCTCGTCATCATTTGCACCTTCGAGGGAAGGTTAAAGGCATCATATATGTGTTGATAAATAATCAGTTATTCACTTAACCAGCACGTCTGCAGTACGATTGTTCTCATCATGAAAAGAGCAGCTACATATGGAGTCGGATAATTAAACGCCTCTCACACAAAACACTATAGACTTGGAAATGTGATTGGATACACTGCATTTCAACGTATTTAACACATTACAGTACATAAATAAAGAAACGGCTAGTGCAAACTCTTACTGAGGATTACCACGGTACAAACATAGTATTAATAGTAGGGATGCACCGATACCACTTTTTCCAGTACTCGCCC
>NW_015766855.1:0-688 GCF_001515625.1 Sinocyclocheilus rhinocerous
TATTAGTATTCAATTCTGATCCCAAACCAATGGTTGGTGAATTTTGCATAGCAACACATGACCACATTAACCAGCCAATAAAAACCCTGTGCTATTGTGAGAAATGCTTGATTTTCCAAGTCTGAAACATGAACGTCTCTCCTGATGTCTGGACTGAACTGTGAACGTCAGCAGATGTGCGTCTCTCTCGTTCACGTATGTTAGATCAATAACAGCCCACCATCCCCCTCTTCTCTCCGTCCTTTCTCTCTTTCTCTGCAACACATCACAAAAAAATGACCCTCCATCCATTACGACTGCCACGCCGCTATTGGATTAGAACCTTCACAGCAGCAGAAATTCACCGCCGACAGACGCGAGCTGCATGCCAGAGGACCCTGATATATCTGCGATCTAAACGTTCAAAGTTTCATCTCTGAGCTTCACAAACCTCACTGTGCATCCATTATATGTGAGAATATCTACTGCATGGGCACGGCAAAATCTGCATCTTTTAGTCTATTTTAAATTCAGGTTGCAGTTCTAATTAAATACACAATACCAATTCTGTCATATTTTATATTATGCTGTTTTTTAAAACCGGTTGCACACATATTATCGCACTAAGTAGCAAATCACAGCAATGCAGAAGAACTCATGACTTGTTATATCGCGTTGCTCATTTCTCACATTGATTCCAATAAGACAC
>NW_015766856.1:0-688 GCF_001515625.1 Sinocyclocheilus rhinocerous
TATATATATGTAGACATGTAGATGTACTAAGCTATGATAAAATTACAGTATATTGTTTTATTTTTTCATTAAGATTTCAAAATAACAAGCTGTACATAGATGTGTTTGGTTTTGATCAAGGCAGGGACACACTACGTAATTTAGAATACTACGTATTGCAGAATACGACATCTTGAATCCTTTTAGCTGCTTTCCCCAAATACAGTCTCAGATTCATGTTAATCACCATAGTGCCTTTATGTAGACTACTTTTTATGAACATTTGTCATTGTTTAATATTTTGACAATCATGTTTTACTCCTTATATTTGATCTAATTTATTTATTATAAAATAATTGCTTGACTTTTAATCAAGGTTAATTTAAACTTCACCAGTCCAAATTAGTTTTTCTTCTGATACTTTTGCTGTTGTTGTAATTCCTTTTAATAATTTTTTTTTCATCCATTGCAATGACAATAAAATTGGACTTCACAGTGGATCTTTTCTCTTCGGTTTCATCTGTCAGTTTTAAAATTCATAAGCTGGAAAGTGAGGCTAAAAGCTGTTATGCTTACAGCAGAACACAATTCTTGCCATAATTTCTGCCTGTTTACCAATTAATGTATTTCATTTTATACATTTCATATTGTGTTATGTTTTATGGGGTTAGTAAGTGCTTCTAAATAGCATGTGGCTGTCAGATTAGTT
>NW_015766857.1:0-688 GCF_001515625.1 Sinocyclocheilus rhinocerous
TGTAGAACAGACAGCAAACACTGGATCCTGGCGATGTTACAGAGATGTTCTTTTCCCCAGCCTATAAAAGAATAAACAGACAACATGCTCTGTCTGAGAGAGAGAGAGGGGCGAGAGAGAGAGTCTTATCGCAATCCAGACAGCGTTGTAGTGATTCATAGCGGTCATTTAAGCGATAATACACTCATTCACAATACTAACAAACACGCTCCCACAGTTATCTGTAAAGTTAAGTCGGTTGGACGCAGGGCGAGGAGCAGGAGGGAGAGATTCAAGATGGTGGTGACTGAGAAATTGACAGGTTAATTTTGGAGCCGATAATGAGAGTAAGAGCACTGCTGATACTAAAGCGCAGGAGTCTGTGCTCTACAACTTGGGTGCAGCGCCATCTATCTGTAGCTTTTAGTGCAGCAGAAGTTGCCTTCTTCAGTCAAGCACACACATGTTCACCGACATTTCGATAATGTCCAGTGTTTTATACTCTTTTAGTAATGTTTATAAAGATCCACTAAAACAATTAATAATATTTTATGTAGGCCAGTTTTTTTTGTTTTTTTTACTGAGACACATTATAGGCTACTAATAATCTGGGTGTCATGTAAATTCGGGCTGTTAGATAGCCTATTTGTTTGATGTTATGTATATAATTTAAAATATAATTTCTCATTTCTTTAAGGTTAATACAGAA
>NW_015766858.1:0-688 GCF_001515625.1 Sinocyclocheilus rhinocerous
TATGGGTTTGAAATGACACGAGGGTGAGTAATGGTAACAGATTTGTCCTTAAAATACAATGGAATATTGCATAAAATAATGACGGTGCCCTGCATCATATTTAGTGAATGAAACCCAGTACTTGTTCCATATTTATTTTAGCGTGCTGCTGATTCCAAAAATAGTATCTGATTTGCTCAAGCAGGTCACACTTTCTCACAAAACATGATGCCTTTCGTAGCATCTTTGCTTTTGACAATCATTTGTAAGGTGAAGAAGTCTTGTATTATTCCTTAATCGCCAGAAAAACGGCCACAAAGGCAAGATTCCTGTCTTCCTCTGAGCCAGATTACAGCTATTTGTTTAATTCTATGGCTATGAATGATTCTGAAGATGCTATTTCACACCTAATACAGATTTCAAGGTTAAAATTATGGCCAGAATACAGAAGAAAATGCCAAACAGATATTTTCTGCTTCTTCTGTGAGTGTTTTACTACATCCAAACTGCGAGAGGAAATTACAGATTTTGTGGGAAAAAATTAATTAAATTGAGTATTTAATCAGATTTGTCTACTCTGATACATTTTTGACTGCTTTTGTTATTTCTTATTTGTGAAACTGTATATTATGGAAAGTTTTATTGGTAATTTTGAACTTGGCATCATCCAATTAGGTGATATTAGGCCTTTTTTTTTTTTTTTTTGCAA
>NW_015766859.1:0-688 GCF_001515625.1 Sinocyclocheilus rhinocerous
TCATAGGATTTTGATTCGAATCAGGAACAATTTTTGCTAATTCAGAATGATTCAGTTTTGATCTGATTCCCAATTTGATTCGAAGTAGTAGTTTAAAAGTTGTAGTTTTTTTAAAAGCATTCATAGGATTATGTAAATTTTTCTACTAATTTGTGTTTGGTAAGAAAAAGAAAATGACACTTATGAACTACTTAAGATTGTTTATTGCAAGCAACACATTAAATCTGTACATACTGGCCATATATATAACAAAATAACAAAGAATGCGATGTGCCATTAAAATGTTCATAAAATAAAATGTTCAATAATCCATATTTTGAAATGATTTTATTTATTTCCATGAGTTTTCTTGGTCTGTAAATAACCATTTTAAAATGTTAAAGTATAAGATTTGTCATCGATGCATCAAGAAAACGAGTGAATCATTATACCCCAGGTAAAAAATATATGTATCATGTGTATTTTTATGTGGTCTGTGTTGTTCATTTATTTATTTAGTCATTTTAAAGACTAAAGCTCAAAACAATAAGACAGCAAATTTAATGATGTGTGTATAGGATGGATGAAAGGTTGAAGGTTCACTCAAAAAAAAAAAAAAAGTAAATTCTGTCATCATTTACTCTCCTTCACGTCTCTCCAAACCCATTTTAGGTTACACTTTATTTTAAGGTGTCCTTGTTACAGTGTA
>NW_015766860.1:0-688 GCF_001515625.1 Sinocyclocheilus rhinocerous
GGGAAATAATGAATATTGCACTGCATTTTTTGATGTATCTTTAGTGAGAGAATGCACAGGTAAACATGTTTTCAGTCTGGATTTGATTAGGGCTACTGTTGAGACTTCTTTGATGACATCTGGAATCTGGTTCAAGCTGTAGGTTGCATAATAGCTAATCACATGTGTAACAATGTATATAAATTATCAAAAAATATGTGTGCAAACACTGAAATATCTGGATTTCTGATTTGATCTTAATTTCTTCTTTTCACATTTTAATTGAATACATGAAATAGTCATTTACAGTGCAACGTAGAGAAAGTAGGTGAACCCTTGAAATTAATGACTTGTAGATCCTCATTTAGCAGCCAAACCTCCACTAGATGTTTTATGTCTCTGCTTATTAGACTTTTGACCAATTTTGGGTCGTCGCTCCCAACAAATCTGTTACAGTTTATCAATATTTAGGTAAACCAACAGCATGAAATGGCAGGACTCAGAAAAACATATACACTAATTACCCATAAGATTAAAATTACTTACAGGTGAAGTGAATAACATTGATTGGGCAGATTCCCTCTGCACTCTGAAATCCAAAAGAGAGCAGCCAAGTTCTGGTTCCATCTATCAGACACGCCCACAGATAGCTACCATCACAAGGCAAGTTAAAGGCAGAGTAAGTGATTTTTCAAAAACACTTTAGAAA
>NW_015766861.1:0-688 GCF_001515625.1 Sinocyclocheilus rhinocerous
AGAGTGCGGCATGCAACATGCTATTTACACAGTACACATTTCCTGCTATTAGAGGCGCATTAGGCGCTGTCATCTTTTCCAATCATTTGGTTCTCTATGCCACTAATCATTGTCTAATAGACTATGCTATCTAAAGCAGTTGCAAGATGGCAAATGACATATAATTTTCAAATATTTTTTTTATTAGATTGATAGATATTTTTTCCTGCTTGTTCCAGCCCTTCCAGCCTATTATACCTTTAAAAGCTACAAGATAATGTCAAAAATTGAGTTTGGAACTTTGCATATGGCAAAGTAGATGCACATTTGTTCATCACAGCCAGATGAAGGCATTACTGTATGGTCTCTAGACAATCTATGAGGAATTCTGATTTGATACGTTTCCATCTGTAGCCCCGACATTACCTTCCAAACTGACAAGAGTAATAATTTGTTCCGTCAGTCATGGATTCTTTCTAGAAAGTGAATGCAAGGCCCCCAGCTGATATCTGAAGCTGCATTTCACCTGCTAGTCTTCTATTGTGCTCCCATCAGCTGTCAGTGGTCTTGTCCTTTCCTGGGTGAGCTCAGATTAGAGGTCATTAAAGTCCTGCCATTTCAAACATTGTGATAAGAGAGAGTGAGCTGATGCAATCAGTCATTGTTACGGATTCAAACTCCCTGAGAGAAGCTTGAATAACACCGAAAA
>NW_015766862.1:0-688 GCF_001515625.1 Sinocyclocheilus rhinocerous
TTGATCAAACACTAATATTAAGTTTTAACACTTTGAATGATTTCTCAGATCTTGTGTGTTGTTAAGGAGAGTCTGCTGCTACTTTTGTGATAAGGCACATAATTTGCACCATGAAACAGGTGGAAAAATCCCACAGATGCACACAGAAGGACAAACTCGAGCCATATCTCTCTTTTTATGCCAGGCAGCAGGAAAATAGTTTTTTGCACAGGCAAACGCCACGGCTAATTTCTTACAATCAATAGTCCTAAATCTCTTCACAAGAATCAAAAGTGTAATGCTTCTGTTTTTACATTTTCTATATTATTATCAAGTGTTCTCTGTCTTTGACGCCACATTCCTGTTCTCTTGTGCACACCTGTGGCATGAGCTCTCATGTGCTGTGATCCAGATCTTTGGTTGAGCTCCAGCAGAATGTCTGGGAAAATCTCAGGGAACAGCCTGTTTTATCTTCATCCACACTGCTCCCATGATCCAGCGCAAACCCACTGTGTCGTTCCTTAACTCAGCTCTTGTTAATATTTTCTGTGAACTGATAATGATCAATAACAAGGGTTACATGATGGGAATTTCTAAGAACTTGCACACACTCAGTTCACTGTCACAATCTGTGAGAGCTGGATTTGCTTAATTATTACATATGGTCGACTGTAGTGTGGATGTGCATCTTCAGACTCACTCCTCAGTC
>NW_015766863.1:0-688 GCF_001515625.1 Sinocyclocheilus rhinocerous
TAGGTACACTACTAGTTACTGCAGTTACTAGTAACTAGTTGCCTAACACTGTTAATAATATAATGCAGTATTGGCTGAGTTTAGCTTGTTCTAATCCACTTTAGGTCATAATATCAAAACAGTTACATTTAGTGACGGGAGAAATGAATCTTTTTGAAGCTTCGAATCAACTGAACCAACTGCTTCGCAAAATGATTCACTGTTTCGAAGCGTTCGATACGCCACGCGCTGGTCAAAACTGTAAATGCAATAAAAAACTGATGTCAAAACATGCCAAAAACTGCTTTTACAAACCCAATGCAAATGCTTTATTAAAAGCATAATTGATTAAAAGCAATTAAAATAATAAAATACCATTAAATATGAAGTCTGTATGTGTTTTAAAAAGAATTATTATTAATTAGCAGGGCTTATTTTATTTTATTTTTTATGGAGAGCTTGTCTAAACAGGCCAGTAAGAGTCTATTAACTACTGCTCATTCTTTTAATTACACAAATGCCTCGATAAAATGTCTACAAATTGATCAAACTGATCTGAGATCACTCACGCTGGTTCGATCTCAGTTCACTCGCATGATTCATAGGTTCACAGGACCTACGCAACGAAGCCTCGTTTACTGAAATCATTTTGATACGCGCCCATAACCACTGTTTCGAAACAAATGATTCACAAAGGTTTCGAAGCTTC
>NW_015766864.1:0-688 GCF_001515625.1 Sinocyclocheilus rhinocerous
TGGATTTCTTGGAGGTAAAGTAGGAAAAACTCTTTAGCAATAACAGACTAACACAGTATAAGAATGTATGTTTGAAGATAACTGATTTTTTTTCTTTGTGAACTGTCCTAACCCCATGTCAGCATTCCCCAACTCTTCAATGGGTGCCATTGTGGGGCAAATTCAAGTCAACACATATTAATTAGCACAACCCAGTGTGAGCGAGGCCACTGGTGTCAGCTATAGTGCTCCTCTCACTAAATCTGCACATAATTAGATCTTCTCAAACATATTTTTAGCTCTAAAGTTCAGATTAGACACAGAAAGAAATGGACACGCACAAAACAAAGAGGGAGCAACGAGATTCAGAGACAGATCTTACCACAGTGGGAATATGATTTCCTGTGGGATGGTGTAGGCCTTAGCTGCTCATGGTGCAAAGGCCATTTCAATGAGCTGAGCTGATGGCATACAGTAACTCACTGTTCAGAAACGCTTGTAAATTCTCCAGCTACCGTTAGCGCCAGAGAGGCTGCGAACATGCTGACTGAGATTAAAAGATGGACCAGTAGAACCTGAAATCTCATGAACAGGGGAATGAGGATGGCAGGTCTTTACAAAAATGGGATATGAGAGGTTACTCCAACTGTGAGTTGCTCTGTCATTTAATTTTGATGACTAATGCCAAGAAAATGCAAGTCGTGCTTGC
>NW_015766865.1:0-688 GCF_001515625.1 Sinocyclocheilus rhinocerous
AAAAAAAAAAAAAAAAAAAAAACGCTGATAAACTAACTAACTGTTATTTACGTCACGATGGAAGTCGCAAATAACGTAAGTGGGGACATTTACTAGGGCGCTGTGCCAATAATAATATTATTTATTAAAAACACAGCTTGTTTTTCATGAAGTGTCTGTCACTAATTTGTTTTGCTGTGAGCGCTGTTGTGGTGTATTGTCTTACATTAAACGCATTACATTTGTTGGTTTTGTGTGGTTGGAGGGAGTGTCTGTATTTTGCCCACTGAAGTGCACATATTGTGTGATGATGCATTTGTAATGGGGATTTGCATTTTACTTAAATTAAGCTGTTTTCTTTTGGTAATATCAGTCTCTCTCGCTGCATTTCTCTAAGACGGTCGCACACCGGACGAGAAGCATGGTGCCATACCTAGGGAAACAGTTATCGTGCACACCGGACATGTCGCTTTCAGTTCAGTTCAAGACAGCAGTACAAAACATTATCTATTCCCCAAACAGTCAAAACTTTACTTCAAGAATGAGCAAATGGTGTCAATTATAGTTTGGTGATTGAAAAAACAGTAAACGGGATGAGAAATTGTCAAAGATGACTTTTAGGAAGTACACTGTAAGCTAGATTGGTAGTTTGTTTTCCCCCGAAGAGGGTAGGGAGAGAGGGCCAAGGCTCAATAGTCACGGTTCGCTA
>NW_015766866.1:0-688 GCF_001515625.1 Sinocyclocheilus rhinocerous
GAAATATAGTGGAGTAAAAGTGAAAGTTGACAGAAATATAAAAACACAAATAAAGTACAGATTCATTCAAAAAATACTTAAGCACTCTAACGAAGTAAAATTACTTTGTTACATTACACCACTGAATGCAGGGCAGCACGTAAGAGTTACACAACTTTTTGTACAGTTCACAGCCAGGCAATCTTATCTAAGTAAGTGTGATCTGATGTTCCTGTATTGAAGGGAAACCTTTATAAGAGTTTCATATCTTTAAGGTTCAGTAATGTTGCACTGGCTCATGTATGTATGCAGGTCGTTTGCCTTTTTATTTAGAAATTGAATCATTATTTTTTATTTTATTTTTTATAATTACTATAATAACTACATTATTATTATTATTGCTGCTCTGCATGGCACTTTGTCAAATCACTGTGGTACTTGAAGGTCTGAAAATGTATCCATTCAATCAGGGATTTTCCCTGCTGCCTCTTCTCAGGGTCTAGGTCTCTTGCAAATAAGCAGGGGTTTTTTTTGTGTCAACTTCCTTGTGTGCGTGCATTAATGACAATGATGCAATAATTATGTTTTGCATGATATTAAGGACGTGCCCAATCGCCAGCACACAAGTTCTTTTACACAATGTAAAATATCTGTAAAAATTTACTTTAAGGGTGCTTTCACACTTGGTTCGATTGCCTGGTCCGAACCC
>NW_015766867.1:0-689 GCF_001515625.1 Sinocyclocheilus rhinocerous
GTGTGTGCATGAGGGATGAGCATGTGTGTGTGAGATACTGTGCCTGATATTGTGGGCTTTTGTTTGCAGGAGAAAATGATGGTGACAGCAGAAAATAAGCCAGATCCGCGCTCAGATTCAGAGCCAGAGATAAAGACACGGAGCGACTTTAAGAACATCATGGATGGAGGTGAAAACAGGAGCGCAGGAGTGTGAAATGAACCGTTTTTTCAGTCACGTTAGCACCATATAATACACACAGCCCAAATACTGAAGTCTAGTGAATGTCATGGTGTTCGTTGTTAAACAGGTTGAATTTATGATTGATGTTGATATAGTACACCAGTACAAAGTAGGGTTGTCACGATACCATAAACACATGATACTATGCTATACCAGATAAAGTATCACAATACCAAGTAGTATCGCGATACCATGCGAACTGAGAGGTATATACATATTAAATAAGGCCGGTTTCACACCGCGCGCGTATTTTTTCTGGTGCCCATGTTAACAGGTTAGAGTATTCACACTGCACGCAGAGGCGGCACAGCAGCGTATAGCAAGAACTGCATTGTTCTTGTTCAAAATAGACACACTTAAACATGAAAAATAACAAATTTCACCATAAAATCAAATAAGTGAGCTGTTCCATGTTTCCCAAGCACCATATGACATTCAGCGCTGTGAAAAAATAGGCTTAATAAATG
>NW_015766868.1:0-689 GCF_001515625.1 Sinocyclocheilus rhinocerous
GAAAATAAAGGAAGAGTGCCTCAAGTAGAGTTTTTTCCCCCCATACAATGAATGTCAATGGGTACCAACATTATTATTCCACAAAAAGTCATCCGGATTTGGAACATGAGGGTGAGTAAACAATGACTGAATTTTCATTTTTTAAACTATTTAAAATATTTATTTCAAACAACTTCAGTATGCAATATAAACATGATACATATTCAATATATGGTTTATATAAACGAAAACGACAGACATGTACTAAACGTGAACGGTATGTGTCCTGGGTAAGTGGGTGAAAGGTCACTCCTTGACATAAAGTTACAAGGCAGTCGTAACGTGGAGAGAAGTTTGCAACAAACTAGCCAAGATTCATTCACAAATCGTCGTCACCGCAATGCAACTACACGCGACTTGAAACTAGAATGATCTTCAATAGCTGTGCTGTTGATGGCTCTTAGCTTGTAGCCTGGCTTGGCAAAACACTTGCTCTTTGCAGAAATATGCAGTCATATTTATTTGCTTTATTTTTCCTTTTACCTGTGCGATGCCAGCCCCCATCAGCCCGCCTCCGATAATAGTGACATGTTTAATTGCAGCAGAGGATGAGAGACTCCTGATGAACTGGCGCGTTACGAATGCCATGGCGGCTCTCGCTAATGACACACTGCGCGAGCTAGTGTTGGGTCGTTCTTGAACGATTCGTT
>NW_015766869.1:0-688 GCF_001515625.1 Sinocyclocheilus rhinocerous
ATTAATACTTTTATTTAGCAAGGATGCATTAAATTGATTAAAAGTAACAGTAAAGATAAAAAAGTTTCTATTTCAAATAAATGTTGTTATTTTGAACTTTCTTTTTTAATCAAAGAATCCTGAAAAAATATATATCATGGTTTCCACCAAAATATTAAACAGCACATCTGTCTAATATATAAAAATATATTATATATTGTGAAAAGTGTATTATGTATTATGATAAATATATTATAATTAAAAAAACATTATTTTAAATTCTAAATAATATTTCACAGTGTTTCTGTTTTTATTGCATTTTTTATAAAATAAATGCAGCCTTAATGAGCATAAGAAACTTCTTTCAGAAACCTTAAAAAGTCTTACCAAACCCAAACTTTTTAACGGTAGTGTACATATTATGGTAGTGATGTCAAACATACAGAGATAATTCTGCATTGGCGCATTTCTTCTGATAATTGTGAATATATGGACCATAACTTGTCTGTGTGGTTTGTTTTGAGCCCATGTCCTCACTGGAGTTCTGGTACTTTCTGAACACGATTGTATGTGGTTCTTTGTTACTTTTTGACTCTTATAAATGTCGACATTTTTGATTAGTATAAAGCAGAACAAAGCCAAATAGCGATGGGCCATTTAGTCTTGAAGCATACCATTGTGGGAAAAAGTTCATCATTGACGTAATATT
>NW_015766870.1:0-689 GCF_001515625.1 Sinocyclocheilus rhinocerous
AATCTGTGGAGAAATTGTGCACGGACCTTTTCTAGTGGAATTCATGCAGACCAGAGAACCGCTGACATTGAGGACTGATGATGTCTATTAGTTGTGTTTTTGAAAGGTTCAAGAGGTTTTATATTGTCAGCACTCAAGTCATAATTACTGTAATTTTAGTGGCGCTTGCTACTGCAAGGATGAGGGATTTGAACAAACCCCTAATGCTAACTTTGATGAGTAAGTTGTCCCACACAGTTTATGCTGTGGACACGAATGATACCTCGATTTGTGCGGCATGTTGAAAGCTTTTTGAAGTATGCTTTTGCTTTTGTAAGCAATCAGATCTCTAATTTCAAAAATTGTATTTATTTATTCCCTGAAATGTCCTAAAAATTTATGAGGGATCTGATATCTAGTGACAAAAATATCTCAGAGACATGCAGAGGAGACGTTTGTTGTCAGTAAGAGTTTATGATTATTTTCAAGAAATGAATACTAGGATGCATATGAAAATTTACTGTAAAGACATTTATGATGTTCCAAAAGATTTTCTATCTTAGAATCCTGGAAAAAAGGAAAAAAAATCCTGGAAAAAAGGTTTATCATAGAATCCTGGAAAAAAATGTATCAGTTTCTAACAAATATATTAAGCAGTGCAACTATTTTCAACATTGATAATAATAAAAAATGTTTCTTGAGCAGCAAAT
>NW_015766871.1:0-688 GCF_001515625.1 Sinocyclocheilus rhinocerous
CAGTGTCACATGATCCTTCAGAATTCTAATAAGCCGATTTGCTGCTTGAGAAACATTTCTTATTATTATCGATGTTGAAAACAGCTTAATATTTTTGTAGAAATGTGAGTTTTTTTCAAGATTCTTTGATGAATAGAAAGTTCAAGAGAACAACATTTATATGAAATAGAAATCTCTTGTATTTTTTTGAACTTTTGTACTGTCACGACTCACTTTTCAATTCAGTGCATCCTTGCTAACTAAAAATATTAATTTCTTTAAAAAAAAGTTATTGACCTCAAAAAAATATATATTTTAAAATATTTTAAAAATCTATTTTAATTAATTTTGATTAATTATGATCAAAGTTAAAGATTTTGGATTAAACTGCACTGATGGATCATGTAAAATAAGACCAGGAACAAGAAAGGAATTAAGAAAGTAAGTATAGAGTCATGTCACTATGCTGAAGGGTCATGCAGTTCTGTAAGTTCACAGACCTGCTGTAGACTGTGGAGTTTTTTGGCTCTTTTAACCAGAGTTCCTTTGCTGCAGGAAAGCTGTGATGCCAAGTATGAGAAGATTCTGGAGCGCACTTTCCCACTAAGCTGGTTAGAGTTCACCTCCACACTGAACATACAAAGAGAAAGAATCAATACAAGATAGTACATTGGCTTAAAATACAAAGTATGCTTTGCAAAATGTTACC
>NW_015766872.1:0-688 GCF_001515625.1 Sinocyclocheilus rhinocerous
AAAGAATGCGATTTCATCCGAAGGGGGCAGTTTTGTCCCGGGTCCAAAAATTGGTTACTGTGACCCTGGTCCAAGTACTTTAAAGATTGCCGTGCTAATACTTCAATCCATAAAGCACAGTAATACCAGTAATACCATGTATTTATTTATTTAGACATTGAATCTGCAAAAATTTGTAGCCCACTACTAAATATACTTATATGTATATATATAAGTTCTTTTTTAATTATTTTTATTTAATAACATTTTTATTATATATAAAAAATATTATTATTATTATTATTTATTTTTTTTGCAACACTTTATTTTCAGGACCACTTCTCTAGCATATTGGCTGTTTATTAGTACTTATAAAGCACGTTAATGCCTTAGTCTGCATGACCATATTTTAGATCCTTTAATCCAACACCATACCTAAACTTAACAACTACCTAACTATTAATTTTAAAAAGGCAAAAGTCATAGTTAATAGTTTGTTAATATTGAAAATTGGACCTTAAAATAAAGTGTGATCATATTTTCTTACTGCCTAAAATGTTTTCTATCGTCTTAGTTATTATAATTATTATTATTATTAAATGTACTTTCTCCACTTTTATTCAGGGTGTTAAATAAACATATTTGTCAGATTTCTGTGTAAACGCTCTCCTCTGCGCAGCTCCATGCTGTCAGTCAGACACATCCTCTC
>NW_015766873.1:0-689 GCF_001515625.1 Sinocyclocheilus rhinocerous
AATGCAACCGGTTAAACATTCTGTAGCCCATTACAGAACCTTGACACACTACATAACACAAGACCGTAGGGCGTAGGCAGAGAGAATTAATGCAAAAAACATGGAAACAAAGAGTGCAAAATCAAGCCTACTATAGGCAGAAGTACTGAATTATGCAAACTACTGCAGGCCAGCGGAGAAAGAAAGCAGATAACAAGTCTTAACTTAAACAAAGGCTGCCTTGACTGTGCAGCATTGCAGGTGCTTTTTGCACCTGCTGGAATCTAAGGGAATGATTGAAAAATAAGCAATTAAGAAAATAAGTGGGGTTCTCTATTTTGTCTCTCTGTTTTAAACACTATTTTTAGTCTTTTTATGTTGTTTTGGTTAAAAACAATTTGACAAATTCCTGCTCTTTTTCTCCTCTGTTCTTTCCTGTTTGTCTTTTTTTTATCTGCAGTCTCCTCGTGAGAAAAGCTGTTGTAATGTTTACTGTTCCTCTCATCTGATGTTTTGAGAGTTGCACCAGTTATTATTTTCATTTGTTTGATTGTGCTGGAGTTGTGAAACTTGCTGTGTGAATGTGCCTGTATGCAAAACGGATATCTTGTTGTTCATTTATTGTTTATGTAAAGCACTCTCAGAAAAAAAGGTACAAAAGCTGTATGGTAGGGCTGAACGATTTTGGAAAATAATCAAATTGCGATTTT
>NW_015766874.1:0-689 GCF_001515625.1 Sinocyclocheilus rhinocerous
ACATTGATGGGATAACTGTAAATAATCTTAGCAGTGGACCTTTGACATTAGATGACCAGGAGCAGAACAGAAAGTGACATGCTGATTAGGTGGGCCAGACAGCTTCGACAGATGGAGAGGGAGATTAGGGATATAGACGTGTATCAAACATGACAGTACAACAGTCACAGGCCCATGCTTAGTGTCTCCCACCGTCCACCCGTCCTGACTGCAAGAGCAGTACACAAACACGACCTGGCACCCGCACCTAGAGCAAAACACAGGTCTAGCCACAAATTCTTATTAAACAAAGAAGGCAAAATCATAAGGACAAACACCTCTGATATGGAGAAAATGTTTTAAATGTTGGCAGATTTTAAAAAGTTGCCAGATAATTTTATTCAAAAGCAACTTATAGTATGGTAAAGGTATATTTTTGTCTCTGGGGATCAAACCCATGCATAATAGAATATTTAAAGAATACAATACATGTCGCATGTCACCCCTGTTTCAAAAGTTTGGGGTCTGTAAGATTTGTTGTTGTTTTGAAAGAAATGAATACATTTATTCAGTAAGGATGCATTCAATTAATCAAAAGTGACAGTAAAGACTTAAATGCTGTTCTTTTAAACTTGATCATGGTTTCCACAAAAACACTAAGCAGCACAACTGTTTTAAGCATTGATTTAAAAAAAAAAAATCAGCATATC
>NW_015766875.1:0-688 GCF_001515625.1 Sinocyclocheilus rhinocerous
TGTACTTGCTCAAATATTGATTTCGGATCATTTTTAACCGAAAAACCATACTTTAATATATGGTTAGGGTTAGGATTAGGGTTTGGTTTATAGTTACCTGCATGTAAATATGCATAATTTATTGTTATTATAAAAGTATGTGTAACAAGGAGACCTTAAAATAAAGTGTTACCGAAAAAAGTTACACTTTATTTAAAGGTGACGTTGTTACAGTGTAATTACACAAATAAGTGCAGAGTAATATTACTAAATTATCAGTGTTAGGGTTTAGTTTAGGGTTAGTTACATGTAATTATGCATAATTTCCTGCCATTACCATAGTAAGTACATGTAACGTGTAATTAAGTAACCTTAAAATAAAGTGTTACTGAAAAAATGTCCTCATGTTGATGAACAAAATCTGAAGGTAAGCCTCTCTTATTACTGACCCTAAGTTTACAAAGGGGGAAGTAAATCCAAACTCGGTCTTGTTCCTTATTTGTGGTAGGTGCATGAGAAGTGTGTGTGTTATAAAACATCTAGTATTCACCTGAAATCTGTCTCTTTTCTGACCCTAGGCTGACTTTGCTTGCGTGGTCACGTGACACCATTCTAGCCAATCTGAGGCCCTCATCCATGAGAGTTTGTTGCATGAGCTGGCGACTCCAGTTGATGAGGCCAGTGGTGTCGGTGAGGGGGTGAGGGGATG
>NW_015766876.1:0-689 GCF_001515625.1 Sinocyclocheilus rhinocerous
AGAGAGAGAGAGAGAGAAAGAAAGAAAGAAAGACACCAACAAGATCCAACCATAATCATCTAACTATCTATCTATCTTATTTTATGTCTGAGGTAGGTTTGCAAACTATCCCTTTGTAGATGTATGAAAATAAAATATTTAAGACAATTTCTAATTAAAGTGACTTAAAACTGAAGACTGTTAGTAAAAGCAGAAGAGCTGGGGAAGCAGCTGGATTCTCTGGGTGTGTTCAGAGCCTCTGTGTTTCAATTAGTCATGTTGATTAGCCGGTGTTTCCCGCCAGACTGACTCAGCTAGCCGCTATGCTAACGGCAGTCTGAACATCTGATTACTGCTGTGAATCAGCACGTCATCTTCAGCCTCAGAAACAGGAGAGCGGAGGAAACATTCCCATGATTATCAGCACAAAGCAGGAGGATCCAATTCCAGTGATAAGAAGAGAATCCATCGTTCTGAAAATAAGGAGTTTCTGAGTCACTGATATTTCTGTTCCAGTCCAGCGTCTGCGTCACCAGCTCTTACACAACACACACAGTGAAGAGGATTTCATCCAGAACGTCTGGGAAAACTTCTAACACTTTATGATCTTAGTCTTCTCAAAGAGTGACCTTAATTCAATGCATTGTGATTAAAATATTATTTATTATAGGGTACAACGGGGCTAAAGGCGCCTTTGATATTATTTTCAT
>NW_015766877.1:0-689 GCF_001515625.1 Sinocyclocheilus rhinocerous
ACTGTGCGCAATAACTGTATGACTTCTGCCATCCTTACCACAGTAATTACATTAGATTGTACAGCTGTGTTATTATGACAAATGATGATGTACCTGTCTCTACATGTGGATCAATATCAAAAGTCTCATTGGCTGGTAAAACGTTAGCATGTCGATATAAGTCTTGACAGATGGACAGAGGAGTGAACACGTCATCAATCCTCTCAAACGCATGATTATCAACAGTCAGGTTTTGTAGCTGTAGATACTAAAAAAACAATCAGACAAATCAGATGCAAGCGATAAAAGAGATTAAATCACGCCACCTCTATGAAACGTAATGTTTACCGCATATATAGTGCTTGTTTTGCACATTTACATGCATTTCATGATTAATATTTAGTAAACTCCACAGGTCTGTACAAATCCTAGAGAACAATGTTATCCTGCATGATTTCAGCATATTCCATTTGCATATTCAGTCTGCATTCGTAGGAGAGGAGGGGTAGATTTAAGTTGAGTTTCTTTGAAAATCCGATCTTTTTCTGCTTATTTTAATGTTCCAGTTCTCACTGTACATTATAAATATGCACTGAAAAAAACTGAAACAATGTCATTTATTTAAAATGCATTGTCTAATCAGATAATAATGGAAAATCATGGTTTTCAGTTTCAACCTTTTCTGTTTAGTGTGTCTAAAAACAAATAAC
>NW_015766878.1:0-689 GCF_001515625.1 Sinocyclocheilus rhinocerous
ATACACCTAGGATGCCTCGGGGGTGAGTAAAACACAGCCTAATTTGAATTTTTGGGTGAACTAACCCTTTTTAACATTATAATAACCAAGTGTTCTTCATCGATGTGTAACAGACACTAAAAATAATGGCTGACTCTTTTCTGCGGCACATGACGGAGCAGGATATCTAAAATCTCTCCTGCAGAAATTCAAGTGTAATGGCCGGATATCTGTCTCAGAGACACGCTCGCTAACCTCCGTCCTGTTGCGCCTCAGCAAAGACCATCCTCATCAAAAACACTTTACCCATAGTTCCCTGCAGGGTGTGTGAAGTTTATTCTGTGATCTGAGACGGAACAACAAAAAAAACTGTACAGTTACTGAACTGTACTTTTGTAAAGGAAAAAAAATCAATACAGCTACTGCCCTTTGCCATAGATGTGGGCCACTGCAGAGTTGCTGCAAGTTTTTTAAAATATAGTTATTGTTTTGACAGTGAAAATCATATTACATACAATAAATAGGTAACACTTTACAATATGCTTCCATTTGCTAATATTAGTTAACATGCACTAGAAATAAAAATACTAAAGGATCTATTAATCTTAGTCAGTGCTAATTTCAACATTTACTAATACATTATTAAAATGCATTAAAAAAATTGTATATGCAAAAAATGCATTAAAAAAAGGATTAACATGAACTAACAA
>NW_015766879.1:0-689 GCF_001515625.1 Sinocyclocheilus rhinocerous
ATGACAGTAATCCATATGACCTCAGTTGAAGAATCATTGTCTTCTGAAATGATAGGCGTGTCAGAAAAATACTAATACTTTAAACTATAAACCATGGAATTGCCTGAAAAAACAATTTTATACGAACATAAAAACTTTTTTTGCGATATATGGGAGTTTTTGCAAAATTTACGTGTTTCCATTAGGTGTATTTTCAGTTCGATATTTCAATTTGCGCAATTTGAAGGGTAATGGAAATGTGCTGTAACCTTGATATTTGTTTTTTTTCTTCTTTTTGTAGTAATCAACATTATAGCACAAATGCTGTCAATTGAGCTTAAAGGGATAGTTCACCCAAAAATTTAATTCTGTCATCATTTTCTTCCCCCTAAAGTTGTTCAAACCTGTAGTATAGACCAAAAAAAAACAAAAAACCTGTGGAAGTCCATGGCTACATTCACCGTTTGGTTAGCTACATTCTCCATTTTGTGTTCACCAGAAGAATCTCATTCAGGGTTGAAACAACTTTAGGGTGAGTACATGATGACAATTTTCATTTTTGGCTGAAATATCCCTTTAACTTGTATTAAACCTAAAAAAAATCATTTAAATTCAAAAGCTGATTGTTTAATACAGACAGTTTATTGTTTTACTGTCAGAAATGTGTTGACTTTGACCTGAAGGAACCTGACAGATAATGCCAAAATCAC
>NW_015766880.1:0-689 GCF_001515625.1 Sinocyclocheilus rhinocerous
ATATTACGGACATTTCTTTTCACACTTACACACAATGCAATACAATGTGTAATTCAAAGCACAGGCCAAACTCCAGTATAAAAACACTACGGAAAATTCCTTCATATTAACACAATACATTGTGTCCTATTTTCACAGACTTGTTTTCTAGAGTGTGGCAACTAAAAACCTCCCAAATATCACCTTCTCACATTACTTCAACTTCCATCATTCAGACTTTCTTCTTTGAATTTTGCACACATTACACACACCAGAAAATCTAACTGTTATTTACTTTTTAGGAAGCAGCATTATTTAGAGGAAGTATTAAAAAAGGCTCTGGATAATGCTACTGTTTGTTAGAGGTCTCTTTTTAAACTCTCAACAAAAAGTTGATTTGATTACTCACATCCACACACTGTCATATCTTCTTCTGCTTGGACCTCTCAGATTTCAACCACTTCTCAGCTCTAGAGAAGACCGAAACATCAGCCCCATATTTACCTCCGCAGTCATCTGCGGCAGTCTTATCATCACTCGCAGTAATAGAAAGCAGCGAGACGCAGAGCGAACCATAGCTCCCACAATCAGCTGATGATGTAGCTGGAGAGCGGAAAATGCTGACATTATGGGTGACGTTTTTTCTCCTGAGCTCATGAGCCACGGTCATGGTCATTCATCCCAGCGTGACACAAACTTGGCCAGCAAGA
>NW_015766881.1:0-689 GCF_001515625.1 Sinocyclocheilus rhinocerous
TCTTAGAGCAAATTCTCATGCCACTTTCCACAAACAGGATACAAAGTAGGGCCTTAATCTCCGGGCCTGAAAAATAATAAAATAATTTTTTAGGACATTCTTAACCTTCAGAAAATGTCAACATTAACCTCAGGAGGTCAAACTAATGTGTAAATACAGTAAGATACACTAAACAACACAAAAAACAAAATAATAAATTTTTATTTAAATAAAATAAATCCATGTTTGGTTCATATTTAACAGGGAGAAGACCGAAACACTATTCTGGGTGAAAAGTATCGTTGGCCGACCACTGTACCGTACGTCCTAGACAGCAGCCTTGGTCTGTGAATATATAATAACTAATTCAATTCAGTTGAATTTATGCTTTGACCTGTATCTGATATTCTAACTCTAACTTCATATTTGCTCCAAATTACTCACTCACTGTCCTCTCTTTTTTTTCTTTTCTGTCTTTCTTTTCTGTTCTGTTTTTTTATATATAGAAATCAATGCTAAAGGTGTGATACTGAAAGCATTTGAGCAATTCAGACTCAAGACCTGTATTGACTTTAAACCCTGGGGTAGAGAGCCAAACTACATTTTCATATTTAAAGGCAATGGGTAAGAAAACTTCAAAACACTACACACATTTAAACTCATCTTCACACATTGTGCAATAATCAAAATTCTATTCACATTTATGTCAA
>NW_015766882.1:0-689 GCF_001515625.1 Sinocyclocheilus rhinocerous
GGAGATCTTGGGTTCAGATGATGAGGAACAAGAGGATCCTAATGACTACTGCAAGGGTAGGAGTCCTGTGATCATAGTACAGGGAGAGATTCTTGTGTACAGTGAAAGAGTATGCATTGTAAACCGGATCCAACGTTATTTTTTGGCCATTTGGGCTGAGCGATTAATCAAAGTAAAATCAACATCACAATGCCTGTGATTATTAAATTGCAGAGGCTGCGATTTAATTTAATATATGCACTGCACATTTCAGAGTGAAGCGCAGCACTTATCTTTTTACTAGGGATGGGCATTTTTCAAAAATATTGCGTTCGAATATTTGAGCTCATAAAAAAAAAACATTTGAATATTCGTTTATTTAAATTACATTTAATGAGAAAGACGTTTTTTTTTTTCATCGAACATTATTTTTGTCACCATTTCTGAACAATCTTATCATGCTGTATTCACAACAAATTTATAAATTATATATCCCGGGGTTTTTTTCCATTTAAAAACATTAAACAATAAGTGCAAACAAAAAAAATGTACAGAAAAAAGCATTCCACGCAGAGCGCATGGAAGCAAAAACTGCTGTAAAGCATGTACATATACACTTGAGTTGTCATGGTTATCGTGTTTGCATTTTCACATGTTCTTGTTGAAAAAAAAACATGTACATCAATATGATCAGGTGAAAGTCGACTCCT
>NW_015766883.1:0-689 GCF_001515625.1 Sinocyclocheilus rhinocerous
ATTAATCAGCATTGCATGAGTATTACATGACAATCACACTTTATGTGCTCCATAGGTGCAGTCACATCATTTGCGGCAGGCTATGTGAAAATTCGATGGAATCTTTGGTCTGAACTGGTGATTGGATTGATCACTGCAGTACAGGCCGGACTACTGCTTCTCATGGGCATCACAGATAACATCTGGGTTTGCTATGTGGCATATGCCCTGTTCAGAGGCTTCTACCAGTTCCTGGTGCCAATCGCTATGTGAGTTATATAAACCTATTTATTTATTGATTTATTTTTATTATTATTTAAAATATTTTTAAATGTCTTATCTTTGTTAAAAATGACATTAAACAACACTGGCAAACATTGCATTCAGTGTTTCAAAGTCACTGTTTTAAAAGCAGATGTGTATGCACCTGTGAAAACATTAGCTTATTTCATGGAGATCAAGACCTTTGCTTTGAAGTGCAAGTTTGTTGTAGTTTGCCACATGAGGAGCTTTTGATGAAACTAAAACTAAATAACAAAGAAAAATAAATGCATCAGTTCTCTGCATTTTGTTCCTAAATAACTCATTTTGTGTTTTTCTTCTCAGTTTCCAGATTGCCTCCTCTCTCACTAAAGAACTGTGTGCTTTAGTGTTTGGAGTAAACACTTTTCTTGGAACAGTCCTGAAAACGATCATCACTATCATTGTGG
>NW_015766884.1:0-689 GCF_001515625.1 Sinocyclocheilus rhinocerous
ACACACACACACACACTCTCTCTCTCTCTCTCTCTCTCTTTCACATACACACACACTGCAGTATACTCTAATCGGACAGCTGCTAATATCATGTTGACTTCCAAGAAATGTATGTATGTGTGAGGGAGACAAGGGGAGAGATATAGGCTAGATGGAAAAGCGAGTGTTTGCATTTATGCATGTTTTATTAGTCTGATTCACTCGAAGAGGGCTCTCCCTGACCTTACACACCCTCAGTCAGCGTCAGGGTCACAAACTGCTCTCTCATGCTCCAAATCAATGTCTGCGTAACAAGCAAAAATAGAATATAATAAAGACACATTTTAAATGTTATTAATATTTAGTGCATGTCAGACTGAAGAATGAAAAGAAAGAGAGATTTTCCCAAAGAGTTTGACTGCAGGAAGAGTTTGAACAAAATTCGAATCTCTGATCTTGTACACAAAACAACAGAAAAGTTCACAAACATGCAGTGTATTTCCCTTGTCCACTATGATTTCCTCTCCATGAACTGACTCTCATCAATAAAGGCTTAGCATGAACAGTAGTCATTACCTTCTTTTTAAGCCTGCTACACTGAAAGCAGTGTCAGAGACACAAAACAGAGCGCAGAACACACAGGGGACATGAATCAATGTGTATCAACACACACACACACACACACAAGCCATTGATGTGCCATTCTGACT
>NW_015766885.1:0-689 GCF_001515625.1 Sinocyclocheilus rhinocerous
ATTACCCACCTGGATTTCCAACCGCAGCTGAAGGGATGTTGTTGAATCAGCTTTTCCCTGAGAAACAAAGTCATACAGCAGATTAAACAAAACCCTCAATGACAAACTCTTCATTCCTTATTCTGTGATAACTGTTATCTAGCCGAACCAAATGACACATCTAACCATCATTTTCATTGTGGAACTTCTTGCTCTTTTGAAATGTTAGGCTACTTGAAAAGTTAATGTTCAGTTTTTTTTTGGCAAAATTGTTAACACTTTTATTCAGCAATGATGCACTGAATACGTTAACAGTCAATACATTTTGTTGAGCAGACAAGACTTTCTAAAACATTAACCAACCTCAAACATTTTAACAGTTGTGTAAGTGGACTTTATTGAAAAATAAACGTACAATATGCCTTAAATAGAGGCTCATGTGAGTTTTTTTTACCGTCTCTGGTTCTTGAGCGACTCTGCGTTTGCGTAACTCCTCCATTCTGTCACACACTTCGCTGTAAGACGTGCTGTAATACTCTGAATACTCTTGGGCCAGATCCTCGATGTTACCCAGAGAGCCATCCTACAACACACACAAACAATACAACCATTATCTGCAGTCTGAAAACAGCAGTGAGGAGAAAACTGCCTCTATAATCATCGCAAAACTGTGACGTATATCCAGTGCTCAGACCAAACAACACTCCAAA
>NW_015766886.1:0-689 GCF_001515625.1 Sinocyclocheilus rhinocerous
GGTTTGGAATTGTGCGTGAATTTTCATTTTTGGGTTAACTTTCCCTTTTAAAAAACCATGCCATCATGACACAATTTCCATTCAATTATATTTGCAAAGAGTAGGTTCAAAGACCCAAGAATAGTGTGATCGTCACAGTGGCAACTGAAGTAAAAATTTCAAACAACCACCAAAACAAACAGCACCCTGGATAAAAGTCCTCTGGGGCAGTGGCTCTGTTGATTTGGTGGATAATGGTTTACCTGAAGCATTGCAGAACGCTCCGGTGCTGTTATAATATCTGCAGCAGGAGGACTGTGGCTTCACCCAGTCAAAGTAGTCATCCAGCCAGGACGATGGAACGTTGCTGATCTTACTACTAAAATTACAAGACAAAATATTGCTATATTGATCTGACAGAAGTTATTCAAAAACTGAAAGCAGGTGGTAAAGTCGCCAACTTTTCTGGGAATTTCTCACAGTAAATCGTTTTCCTCACAGAAAATGTGTCAAAAAGTGACACTCACTAATTATTCAAGAGAGATGCGGTATAAATTTGCTGGACTAGAGAGTTGCTGTTGCAGCCCACTCCGCCACACACCGCATTCTGACCCTCAGGTGCTTTGTAGTCATGTCCGTCCTCTACCACAAAGTAAACTGGCGGACCAGTGTGCAGGTACTCACTCAGATTCCCAAAATAATCCAGCACA
>NW_015766887.1:0-689 GCF_001515625.1 Sinocyclocheilus rhinocerous
AAATTTAAATATTTCTCAGTTTGAACAATTACAGTGGTCAACATCCCAGTGCAAACAGAGCTGTATTAATGCAAGATCATTACACAATAAAGAACACACTTTAATAATAGTCAATCACTATATAATGCAATACTGCTTAATGAGCTAAATGAGCGGTTGATTGATTTTTGTTTTGGTCAAAAACTATTTCATAATAGCTTCACAGATCAACAGCTCGTAGACAGCAAAGACACTAAACTGATATTAAAACTATAAATAGACAGGCTTTATAGAATGTAACAATATATGTTCAAGTCGGTGTGTTAACTAAAACTATTAAAAACATTTCTTTCAGTAACAAAAGTAAAATCTGAATATTAGATGAATTACTTAAACATACTTTAAAAAAGAAGACAAGAGAATTTAGAAATGTTGCCTTGGCAATAATACTAAAATAACACTGGTTTAGATGTTAGATAACAGACAAAAACAAACCACGCAGACATATTATTGGGTATTTTGCCACATGGCCTGGTTATTTTAAGATCCTCAACATGAAAAAAGGTGTTTGCAATGTATTTCTCAGTGTATGTGTTACTAAACCACATGTTCTGACATGCTAACATATGCCAAACAAATGCAAATAGATCCGTGACATTTCTCAGGGCATTTGACATCAAAGCAGCAAAATGTGCTGTGTTAAACACTGC
>NW_015766888.1:0-689 GCF_001515625.1 Sinocyclocheilus rhinocerous
ATTTGATTCTATTTTGATTCTGGGAGTCATGGTCCAACTTCAAAACAATTCTCAATGCATCTACATCTGCTTGGAAGGTTCTATTGATGGAGTTGGAACTAAACAGAGGTGTACCTCTAATATACGTTTCAGCAACATATTTGTTTCACAAATCTTTTTTGAGAATTTTTCCCCACCCCAAGGCTGGAACAAACTTAAAGGGATAGTTCCCCCAAAGGTGAAACTTCTGTCATCATGTACTCACCCTAATGTTGTTCTAAACCTGTATGACTTTATTTCTTCTGCAGAACAAAAAAGAAAATATTTTGAAGAACGCTGGTAACCAAACAGTTTTGGCCATTGATGAAGAAAAACACTAACATTTCTCAAAATATCATCTTCCATGTTCCACAGAAGAAAGTAAGTCATACAGGTGAATAACTGATGATAGAATGTTCATTTTTGGGTGAGCAATTCCTTTAAAATTGTGGGTGCAGGTCTGTGTGAGTGTGTAGTGTACTGTCACTGGCCCTGTGGGCTTTGCATCAGACTCCTAGCCCCGGGCTCCCACGTAGCTCTGCTCTGCTGTGTCCACATGATGAATGGACAGAGCAGAGAAAAGAGAAACAGGGCTTATTTACTCAGGTTCTGCCACAGGGGGCCTCGGCTGATTAATCCATATTTTCATTCAGCGGAGCAGGCGGCGGCAG
>NW_015766889.1:0-689 GCF_001515625.1 Sinocyclocheilus rhinocerous
CTGCCAAATGCATTACTGAAATGTAAAAATAATGTTTTACTCTCTGTGGTCTTACTTTTTTCTTTTGTACTGACTGTCATGACAACATAAAAGTTTATGGAAGCTGCACTGAGAGCGCCAGGGCAGAACAAATCCGACGCTGCAAATGAGTACAACTGGATTCCATGGAAGCATTCTGCTTTATTTTCTTTACCCAGGATTTGCCCAGTGATTTTGTACACTCTAGAACTATGATGGTCTCACATGCTCACTCTCTAGAATTACAATACCCATCATGCTCAAACAACTCCAACGCCCGAATACTCCAATCTCAATTTCTGTCATCATGGGTACTGGCCCTGTCAATAAACGCAAAATAAGAGTAATTTCATTTACTTATTTGGAAAAGTAACTCAGATAGTATGTTGTAAAATTTAAAAGTTATTTATTTCTTGTTAGTTGAAAATAATCTGATAGCATAATGAACATTACATGTAACATGTTACCGCCAACACTGGTTGCTACCTTTTTTTTTTTTGACTCTTGGAATTTCAAGACCCAGGAACCTGAAATCCTCCTGCAATTTGTCAACAGGAAAGGCTAAATGTCAGCCACCGATGGATTTCTCTGTTTTGCATGAAGACTCTAGTGATTGTAATGGTTAGTGTTCAACAGAGTGTGAGATGAACATTCACTAGGAACAGGAAAAA
>NW_015766890.1:0-689 GCF_001515625.1 Sinocyclocheilus rhinocerous
CATAAATTAGATGTCAGGTTTGGAACTTTATGAGGTTGAATAAATTATGGCAGAATTTCCATTTTTGGTTGAACTATCCCTTTAAATGAGATTATATTATTCCTCCTGCCACATGAGAATGCAGGAAAAAGGCTATATTAATTTTCAAGAGATTATGTGTCATCATAAATTACAATACAGTATAGTGGGTGACCTAATTTACCTTGACCATGCAAAGCAAAACTTAGTTTTAAATACGGCAATGAAGGTTTTTATGTAAGCCTTGAATTGTATTGTTTGGCGCACTGGGTGTTGAGTTCATAACAGACCTCAAGTTACTGTTAACTTGTTAACTCAGAGTTCTCCACGCCCCTGCAGTCAGCAGTGTTTGTTGAGCATGTAAGTTAAACCAGTAACAACAGAGAGTCTATCAGCAGGGTTCCCATGCAAATACAAAACATATAATAACATTTATGTTAAATTTCCAGGCCATGGAAATCTCTATATTAAATATAAATTATTTTTGCTCTTTTTGAGTGACTTCTTTGTTAAGCTATTTTTTAAATCCTTATGTACTAGAACTGTAAATAACACATTCAAATTAATTGGTCAAAAGGTTTTCTCTTCATTTTAGCCTCTGTAAAGGATTTACTTTTCTAGCACGTTCCTTGCTTTCATATAAACAGGCTTCCCTTTCAGTCGGTCACTCC
>NW_015766891.1:0-689 GCF_001515625.1 Sinocyclocheilus rhinocerous
AGATACTCAGAGCATAAGTCAAGTGCATACTGATCAAAAGTCTTTGCCAAAGTCTTTTATAGTGGGAAAAATGTTGGTCCATGTAGTGTAGCAAATAATATTGATGTTTTAGGGAAAGAAAGAAAGGCAATTCAAAAAGTGTGTTCAGACGAAATTAAGGATAGAAGCAAATTATTTGACAGTCAGAATTAAGTCAAACATCTTCATCCGCTGTCTTGAACCACATAAATTCAGACATAAAATATATGATAAAATATAAAAACGTAATCAAACAAGACAAAAAAAGTAACAGGACACAAGCTATAAAACAAGTTTACAGAAACTGAAAAGACGGGACGTACCTAGCCCAGCATCAGTTAGGAATACAATTACACAATAAATCCACAAACTGAAGAGTTTAGGTGAAGTTTTCTCCATCTCGGTTAACTTGTCAGTCAGTTGATACAGGCGTTTATCGCTCTTCTCTACTAGTACATCGGCGGTCTGTGCCCTCCTCCTCCTACGCTCTTACGCTCCAGCACAGACATCGGACCAACACCAAATATAGAGTAAATTGTGGCAAAACTGGCTTTATTTCCGAGAGAGGGGGCAGAGGAGGGGCCGACGCGCGAACATTTGCCGCAGGTCTTGTATGGAAACCGTAAATTCCTTTAAAGGGGTCATATGATGCTATTTTAAAGATCATTATT
>NW_015766892.1:0-689 GCF_001515625.1 Sinocyclocheilus rhinocerous
CAGTAATAGCCAGACTCCTGGACGTTATCCATGCGGACGGTGAAGATGTGATCTTTCGTGTCATCTGAGATAAACACTGATTTGCAATGACAACTCTGGTCTGAGAGCTCCACATAATCACTCGATAGCCAAACGCTCAAGTATTTGCATGAAAATGCATATTTCTGATGATATAAACAAGGAATTATGACAGACTGTCCTCTCCGAACAGATACCTGCCTGACCGTAGTGATGTCCTGCGCACCTTCAAAAAATAAATATTGTATATTAAAATAATGGATTGATTAATCCAAAATCTGTGGCTTTTTATGCATTTTAACACATTTAATTTCATATTTATTAAAAATATATAATATTCATAAACATATTAAAATAACAATTTGATCCAAAAACAGTGTCAAATATTTTATATATTTAATAAAAATGTTACCTTTAAAAAAAAATAATAATCCTGAAACATTGTTTTTTTTAAATCCCAGATTTTCAATTTAGTCTCTGACTTTTGTTCCCTACGGTTTACTCTTTATAAATTCAGTAGTCTTGCAGCTTTGCATAAACATGACAATCTTAAGATTATTCAACAGTACGGATGCTTGCCAGACAGCAGCACAGATCTGTAGTTGGTCTCACCTGAGAGTCTGATGAAGCTGCAGATGAAGAGAAGACAGTTCAGATCCATGGCTGGGTCA
>NW_015766893.1:0-689 GCF_001515625.1 Sinocyclocheilus rhinocerous
TGTTAGGAAAGGAAATGTGGAGAACAGAATCACTAACCCTGATCGGCCAAACATGCGGAAATGATTTTGCTCACAAATATGCTGTATATATTGACAGGAAGAGAAAACCGGAAACGAGCAAGAAGCCGAAGCCGATCATCCTCATCATCATCTTCCTCCTCCTCCTCATCATCCTCTTCTTCACAGTCTTCATCCAGCAGTTCATCATCACATAGTAACTCCAGCTCCAGTAGCTCAGGTAAGTTAAATAAAAATGATTTATTACATTTATTTTCAAATTAAATATTATATCGTCTGAAAGGACAATTTTTGCAGGTGTAAAACATCACATACCTTATTAACAGGAAAGAAGAAATTGAAATAAAAAAGATTAATGATGCAGCAGATCAATGTGTTTTGTGCTTTCACTGCTAGATTCTTGCAAAAAACAAAGAAAATCTTCGAAGAAAGGGAAAGATAAACATGGCAAAAAGGTACCTGGCTCTTTTTAAAATTTCAGTTGACATTGTTTATGTAGAACACAAAATCAAGAAGTTTTAAATAATTTTTACGCAGCTCTTGACACCGAGGTGACCAAGGGCCATCAAACTCAAAAATAAAAATAAAAATATTAATTTTTGACTGAACTATTCCAATAAGAAGCTTGTTTATTGTGCCTTTTTTTTTTTTTAGAAGCTGTTACATGTAAA
>NW_015766894.1:0-689 GCF_001515625.1 Sinocyclocheilus rhinocerous
CATATAAACAATGTTTAGCATTCTAAATCTAACTGACAATATAATATTTGCATACTGAAAAGTTACGAGTGATCTATAAAGCACTGCAAGTCACTTTGGATAAAAGTGCCTGCCTAATAAATCAATCTAAAAGTAAAATGTAATGAAGTGATGACATTTTTTGTAGGCCAACCCCTAAGTTAGCATCGCCCTTGTTCCAATAGGATCCATTGGCTTTCAGATTATTTCAGAAAATAAGATCTGTGACCAACTAAATGTATGATTCTTAAACGTTTCATTCATCTTCACAAATTAACACAACTATTAGTATATCATTTTGAAGTCTAATACAACCACCTAAAGTAAAAAGCTAAACGTAGGCTATAAATGAACACGAAAGTTTAAGTTAGATTAGTTACCAAAGAGTCCAACAAAATGTGGCTGTGAAAGTGACTAGAAAGTGAGTAGATTAATTGTAACTGTTCGGATGATGTTTTTTTCTTGACAGCCTCTGTAGTCCCTTTTAGCCATTTGTCAGCAACCTGCCTTTTTTAAGCTTCAAAAAGGGGTATGACTGATGTGTTTTATGTTGTTGAATAAAATGTGAAAATATCTTGAGGTTGTGTTCACCACAGACCTTATTTCAGGTATTTAACCAAAAACCCATCCATTAAAGGGGTCATATGATGCGATTTCAAGTTTTCCTTTCT
>NW_015766895.1:0-689 GCF_001515625.1 Sinocyclocheilus rhinocerous
CTCCTCGGGGCTCGTTTTTGTGCGAGAGCAGTCTTATTGGCATGGGAATGCCATTTTGTGCCACAGTGGGGTGTTAGCAGTGTGCCACACTGGGCTGTGCTTCTCAGTGCGCTGCCATGCTGTGCCCGAGCCCTGGCACTGGCACAAACATCATTCACACTCCAGCACTCCTTGCAGAGCTCTGACAGACTTACTGATTCTCTGCCTCTCTGTCTTTCTCCCCCCCAGTTGTCATCATACCGCTGAGCTCTTAAAGAAAAGCGGTGCCACGTGGTCCAGCTCGACTGTCGTGCTGAAAATGCAGACTGACTTTTATAGGAGAGATCTCAGTGTGTGCCACACAAGGCCCACATGGGAATCTACGATGGATTGACGCATTTGGCTCAATTTGCCATATCACAGGCATTGATTAGTTTTGTGCGATGGAAATGTGCACACGCATATCCTCGCACGAGTGTCACCACGGTGGTCTACCTAGACAAATTGCTTTTTCTGGTGTAGCCTGATATACCATTGCTCATTACTGGTATCGAATGGTTCAGATCTTTTGGCTGCCGTGTTGTTGAAGGGCAAAGGAAAACATCCTCCGCGACAGAAACATTCTTGGCCTTTATTGATCTGCAAGTCTGCGGAGGAGTCCTCCATCCAAATGGGGAGAATTACACCCTGGGGATGATGAACCAATCCTT
>NW_015766896.1:0-689 GCF_001515625.1 Sinocyclocheilus rhinocerous
ACCGTAATAGTGTAGTATAGTGTTTAACGGGATACATAACAGATTTCGTCTTGCTGTTCTCGCTATTGTGAGGCTTTAGCATGCCCTCTTCTGTCGCTTTAGGCAGGTGTTGAAAGCTTGTCGTATTGAGGTCTATATATAGCACGTCAATACAAATAACTTTCGGGAACCTCGTCTAGACCTTTTCTAAACTTCAGGGCGGTTGAAGTGTTGAGACAAAGGGCGGTTTGTTTCCCGGGGGACCGTGGCGGACACAATGCCAGCCCAGAGGCGCATTCCAACTTTCTTTCTGCTGTTGTCTGTCAGCTTGTCCCATCTGTCAAGGCCATTCGCGGAGTTTGGGGCCCCTGCGGCCCGCTCTCTCAGCTGACTCCCTTATGCGATATTTATACAGCCACTATATTCTAAATGTGCTCCTGAGAGACGCAGAAAAGAATGTGTCGCCTATTGTTTTCAGTGGAGTTTCAACGCGATTGGACAGTTCTAACGGTCGAGGATTTCAAAACAAACGTGATTATGACACTGAACAATTTTAGTTATGACCTTTTTTTTTGTTATTTACACAGCTGGCTAACATCTATTGACAGCTACATGAAGTAGGCTGTTTTTCCATCTCTGATTTTGTTATAAACACTCTGATGATGCACTAGAGCAGTGATCCTCAAATCTGGCTCGCGAGATCCACTTTC
>NW_015766897.1:0-689 GCF_001515625.1 Sinocyclocheilus rhinocerous
CTCTTGTATTTTCTTTGTTGATCGCAATGAATGAAATTAGGATAAACAACCTTCCTCGTCGTGTATAATCAAGGCCTGATTAATGGATGTGCCGTTTCAGCGCTGCTCCTTATTCCAGAACACCTGATATCTTTCCCATAAACAAGTGCTGTTTGTCTAAATGGAGAGACGAAATGACGCATTTGATGAGTTTCTGATTGACCCTGTCCCACAGGCGGCCCATTCCTCTCTGTCTCTTAGCGAGCGCTTTTCTGTGACTAATGCTCTGTCAGAAAAGAGGCACGGGGATTTATTAGACATGCTGATTAATGAGGAAGCCACCCCACCCCTTCGACTTGGCTGCCCCTAAACAACATTTTCATAATGATGTGAACCGTTCGTCCGTCCAGCGGTGGCGTTACGGAGTCGCCCATCTCCGTTAATATCGAGCTTTCAGAACAGATGACATAGATATGGTTCGGTCTTCTCTGACTGGCAAGCTTTTTTCCGTCCGTATTTCTCCCTCTCGTCTGTCAGACTCAGCCTCCCTTATTTAAAGGGTGGGGTTGAAGAGAAATAAACATTTAATTAATTCTCAATTTTTCCTGTAGTTGCATATTTCTATCTAATTAGCCCAGCGGCAATCAGGGCCTTGTGTGAGTATCCACCCGATTCCCTCGTTTAAGATAAATAAATAGCAGAAATTACAC
>NW_015766898.1:0-687 GCF_001515625.1 Sinocyclocheilus rhinocerous
ACGTTTACATTTTATTTTATTTTATTTTATTTTATTTTATTTTATCCAGTGATTTATTTCACTTGAAGTATTTATTTTATTTTATTTTATTTTATTTTATTTTATCCTCTAATCAACACTTAAAAACAAAACTAACTGTGGTTTGTCACATTACATGCCTAGCTGAGCGGTTCTTCACACGAATAAGCTGCCGTGTGGAGTGGACCACACTTTTTCACCATTAGTCAAAATTCAATCTATATCAAGCTTTATCATCAACTCCTCACTTTTATGGGTGTTAAAAATGATGAGTATTCTGCTTTCTGCTTTTCTTTCCTGCCGTACATCCGCCCCCGTGTATAGTGCTCAGTTTTCCATTATTCCTCACCTTACAATGCTACCCCAAGGAAGCAAAAATGATCGCAATTTACAACCACAAGATGTGAGCGAGAGGCTGCATGTTATAAACGTTTCCCTTGGGATTGTTTGTTTTGCATTATTGCCACTGGAAACAGAGCTTTATGAGTCTCCAGATTTAACAACAGTAAATCAGACCCATGTGATGGCGATGACCTCATCCTGATCACGAATCATGGGCTTCATTACAGAACTGACTGAGTGTTGCGTTCTTTCATTTATAGCAAAATGAAAGCAGCATGAGCTGGTTAAGCTGATCTTAGAACTAGCTGCATGGTTAACCAAGCTTAC
>NW_015766899.1:0-689 GCF_001515625.1 Sinocyclocheilus rhinocerous
AAAAAAACAGCGTTATATGCTCCATGTCTTACCCACAAACATCACGCCTTCCTTGGTCTTCTCTGCAGCCACCGCAACACCTTCCTTGGTCTTCTCCGCGGCCACTGCCATACCTTCTTTAGCTTTAGAAAGCCCCTTCATTAAAACATCCATCTTGGCCCCTCTGCATCCAAGAGAGTAAGTTATGTAGCAGTGCACAATGAAGGCAATGAAACAGGGTTTCTGTTGCACTGTATATAACAAATGTGGGTTAATTTGGAATTGAGAGCAAGTGTGTGTGCTAATAGCAGGCTGTCAGTCGTACAATAAGGAGTCTAATTTCCCTGAAGATAAAACGCCCATACAAGCACACACAATGAGATGAGAACATTCACACCATCAGCTGACGTTATTTTTCAGCTTTAACAGCACGAGGTGTCCTCGAGATGTTCACAAACTCATTAATTATTACTCAAACGGCTCATTTTATACTGAGCATATATACGGGGTGCTGAGAGACATAGTTTAAGGCTTGTGTAAATTAAAAATGGCACATGCATTTTTGCTTTATATATTAACGAATGCATTGCTATAATGAAGAACAATGTGTGTCGACACATTACTGACAGTGTTTCAGAAAAGATATTTCATTTTAAACGCAAACAGAAGATGAATCTTGCACTTCTCCTTTACAATATGGTGTCACCTCT
>NW_015766900.1:0-689 GCF_001515625.1 Sinocyclocheilus rhinocerous
CAGAAACATGTATGTACACATTAGGTATATACAGTGAATGAAATGATTATTTGAACTGCTAGTAGGGCAAGATACCCTCCTTAAGAACAATGTGCACAATGTTACTTTTAAATTAGAACATATTTAGATATAAGTTCAACATGATGCATCAACCAACAATCTATTTAAGGGAAATAGACAGAAACATTTGCTAATTTAGTTGTTATAGCACAACGTGACATTAATATAAAATGCTAAATAAGCTATTCTATTTAAAATTGTGTTTTGACAATTTAGTTGAATAACTGAATAACCGATGACAGACAAAGCAGAATCCCAAGTGAAAGAGATTCCTCTGAAAGCTACATTCAGGCAAAGGAATATATTTAAATGCATATATAATTTAATTGAAGATATGTCTTAATTGCAATCATTCCATTAGCTTAGGTTTTAATGAATAGCAAATATGTCTAAAATACACATCTAACTCATGGAATTATTAAATAACAACCTCATTAATTACAATAAATATTAAATTGAAAAAATAATCACATGCTACTCAAAGCCAAATCTGAGGGGCCATCTCATCCTAATGGTCTAATTTGATCGTTTTACTTCAAAAAAATTCATTGTTATTATAATAGTGAGTACATGTAGCATGTAACAAGGACACCTTAAAATAAAGTGTTAACAAAATAACAAAATTATGA
>NW_015766901.1:0-689 GCF_001515625.1 Sinocyclocheilus rhinocerous
CTGAACTTGATGCTTTTTTGTTGTATGGAAAAGAGCAGCTTTGACATTTTGATAACTCCATTTGTGTTTCATTGGGGTCATGAGTTGCAAGTGACATGACGGTGGTTAGACAATGACCATTTTCATTCAGCAAATGAACTCTAACTGTGCGGTCACATTTACTGTTTCCTGGCAGAATTTCACTGGTGAAATCAGTAATTTTCATAGCAATCTGTGCGATTAAGTGTTTCACATGAAGGCAAAAAAGTTTAACTTGCAGATTTTGCTTGTGTTTAAGTTGGTAACGCAAATTCACCACACTGACCAACAGGAAGCTGCTTAGTTTGAAAGTTACTTCTGTGTTCACACATCTCCACACTATTTGGATTTTCTATCCTAAAAATCTTGCTGAAATTTAACGTGACCACACAAAAACAGTTTTTTATACAATGACTGAGCTTTATAATGTTCTTGTTAAACTAAATTATCAGAGATGTTTTTGTTTTTTTTAAGTTATATTTAAAATCCACTTGGATAAAAAAAATCTGAGAATGAAAAATCTGATACATTAACAATGTTATTGCTGCGACTGTGCATCTGAAGAAATTAGAGGGCTGATTTGTTTTGCTCCTTTTCTAACCTTCTCTGCTTCTCTCTCAGGCACCTTCAGACTGCAGCTTGCAAGGCTTTCCAGCATGTGAAAGTGGATA
>NW_015766902.1:0-689 GCF_001515625.1 Sinocyclocheilus rhinocerous
GCGCTGCTTACACGGCAAACAAGATAAAGTCTAAAGCAGAACCCTTCATGAGCCCAGGAGCACAAAGGCACTTCTGCACACTACCAGCCTCTTGAGGGACAATGAGCGATATTATACTAAAAAGCAGGCAGAAAGAGCAGCAAGACCTGAAACGTACCCCACATCGAAGCATGCTAATGCAAACGCTGGTAGCTAGCCTTGTGAAAAAGAAGTGCGCTTAATTGTACTGAATGTGCACTTTAGAGAATTTCCAATCTTAAAAGTATGTTTTGTAAAAATCTGTAATCTTGCAGTAATGTAATATGAATGTAATACATATATTAATGTAATATATGTGTTAGAATATAAATATAAAAAAAACAAGTGAAAGAGAGTTGACTTTTTTAACACAGGTAAGTAGACTTTTAAAGAGTGCACTTTAGAATAATGTCAAATTAAGTTTGACTTGTTTTAGTCATCTTTTGTCTTGCTTTAAAGAAATACACTTATTTTGATGTGTTGACTAACATACTAAGAGAGTGTGCGCTACATAGTTGTCAATTGAAAAAGGAGAACTTTTGGCATTTGGGCCGTTCATTTACACGGCAGCAGTGTTCTTGGAAGACTGAGAAACATGAATTTCGAAAACGGGTTTCGAAGTGCAAGTTTTTGAAAACAATGTTGTTATTGTCTCCTTGAAAACTATGAAA
>NW_015766903.1:0-689 GCF_001515625.1 Sinocyclocheilus rhinocerous
AGAGAGTGAGTGGGAGAGATATAAAAAGAAAATATGATAAATTGGGGTGTGATTGAGGAAGAGAGTAAAATAAGAGCAAATGAGAAAGAAAACAAGGCCACAACACAGTGATGAGAGAGCATGAAGAAACTAGATTTGCATTTGTTGAAGAAAATACCAGCGCTTTCAAGGCAATGCATGATAAAAACCAATCACTTTCAATTCTTTATGTAAATTCCAACAACATTATTGCATGCAGGAATGGAGAATTATCTAGAAATGTTAATTAATAAAGCAAAACGCCAATAGAGGCTGTGTGTTATAGTGATTATATTGTAAAGTAAAGTGTTCAACACAAAGTGAAGTGCTTAAATACCCCACAAATTTGTTACTGTAGTGGAAGTAGTGACAGATCTTTTCTTCTGTATTGTGACGTATGTACATCTGAGAGAAAGCGATTATTAAAAAAGAAAAAAAGAGTGAGCACTTGGTTCTATCAGTTGTTGATTGGATGGAGGCAGATCTGAATATGACTTGGCAGTCAACTGTAAAGAAGGGACAGGTTTAAGTGGATTGGAGACGTCAGCAGAAAAATATATACTGTTTCAAAGACATTTTGATTAAAAGTTACAAAATCAAAATTTGTTTTACAAAAATAACCCATATGCATTAATCAAAATAAGATCAATATGATGCATTTAGAAAAAAGA
>NW_015766904.1:0-689 GCF_001515625.1 Sinocyclocheilus rhinocerous
CTGTTGCAGTTTCTCATTGGTGTAGTTGATGCACAGCTGCTCAAACGAGTTATCCTGTGAGAAAGGCAAAAAAGGAAAGCCTTGAGTTTCAAAGTTCACATTTGGATTTTATAATCTGCTAATGAAGAATTTTACCCTGTCAGACTCACCTCAAAAATCTCAAACCCAGCAATGTCTAAGATGCCCAGAAAAGAGGCTCCCTGGCGCTTTGTCTTATCTAGAGCCTTGTTGACACATGCCAAGATCCAGCGAAACAGACGGTCATACATGGCCTTGGCCAAGGCTTCAATTGCAAAGTCAGCCTGATAAATGGACATATTAGTATATTATATAAAATGACACATTATATATATATTTTTTTTTTCGTTGTTTATTGAAAAAACTTTTGTGCAGTAGATTCCAATGAAGAACGTTTATTTTTAGGAGTGTTGAGAATTGTATTTGGTCAGTGTAATTACTAGTAACTGAAAAGTAATGATAAAACTGTTTACTCCAAACAGTACAAATACAAAATCTGCTGAAATCTTAAAAATGTTGCATTATATATTGCATTATGGCTGTATGGCATAGTGTGGTAATGCACCTGTTCTTTGGTCTGTGCTTTCTGTACCAGCTCTCCGCCTACTTTGAAGCGAGGAGTGAGAATAGCTTTGGTGAAGTCAGTCACATTAATCCCCTGCAGATGGCAC
>NW_015766905.1:0-686 GCF_001515625.1 Sinocyclocheilus rhinocerous
CCAGTCTTCAGTGTCACATGATCCTTCAGAAATCATTCCAATAGGTTTCCATCATTCTAATATGAAAAGTGCTGCTTCATATTTTTTTTGTGCTAACTGTAATACATTTCTTTTTCAAGATTCTTTGATTAATAGAAACTCCAAACAGCATCTATATGAAATAGATTTTTGTAACATATTTTTACAGTCACTTTTGACCAATTTAAAGTGTTCTTGTTGAATAAAAGTATTAATTTCTTTAAAAAGTGGTTTGAACGGTAGGGTGTATTGTCGTTCATATTAAAAATAAAATTTAAATGAACAGAATTCGTTGGAAGTTCACAATTCTTCTAGAATCTCGGATAAATATTGTCTGCAAATCAAACTCATATTCCATATTTAGACTCGTTATGGAAAGACATTTGATACCAGCCTCAGTTTATGTAACACTGGCTCGTCCCTTTCTCTGACGTCGTCATTCAAGGAGATGAACTGGTTTCTCGTCTTGCTCTTTTTCTTGAGCCCCACCGGATGAGGTAGGATGAGGGGACCTATAGAGTATTTCCGCGGGTCATACTCATCCCTGACCTGATGATGCACCTCCTGGTGGGTGGCTTTCGGGTCTCCGAGGAGCTCCCTCAGCTGTCCCGGGACATCTTTGCGCAGGTAGTGGTAGGGTTTCTTACCGCAGTTGTCCCTTATGTTCC
>NW_015766906.1:0-689 GCF_001515625.1 Sinocyclocheilus rhinocerous
CGGCAGCGGACGCCTGGAGCTCAGTCTGAAGGCTGGAGACGTGATCTTCCTCCTGCGGAGAGTCAACGCAGACTGGCTGGAGGTGAGAGAGAGATGGAGAAAGATAACAGGATAGAAGCAGAGTGAGAGGTAGAAAAGGATAGGTAGGCAGGAGGAGAGGAGAGAGAGAGGAGGAGGGTTTGTAAGAGAGAAAAAGGGAGGGAGAGAAAAAAAAGGATGGAGCAGCGTGATCTCATTTATGTTTGGAGGTATTTGTGCATAAGTGTGATTATAGAACACATACATTTATACATGTGTGTGTGTCTGTAATGTTGCTTCTAAGAGGTGCTTCTTAAACTACATTGAAAAAATGTTAAATAAACATGTGCTTCATGTGGTAACATCTAAATTAATTGAATGTAATTCAAAAATATAAATGAACATCGCTGAATCAATTTAAACTAATCAACAAAACTAAACTGGTTTTAGAATGATAAAAGTTTTAGAAATAGCTTCTTAAGGTAACAAGGTTGCATTTTACAGTATACTAAAGTAGCTCAGAACTCTGTTTTTCAGCAATTATAAATGGCAAAATTAAAAAAGAAATTTAATGTCTGACGAGTAACAAAATCTTTCTCTGAGCACTTTATTTACAGTGGCGAATGTCAAATTATTGGCCTTTTGTTGCAAAGTCCCACCCATTTAATAAC
>NW_015766907.1:0-689 GCF_001515625.1 Sinocyclocheilus rhinocerous
CGGAAATTCACAATCAAAAAAGATTCAGACAAACACAACGACACAATGAAGACGTGGTTTTAAAAAAAGTGGAACTTTGATGAACTGGGAATATTAAATTAGTATGCTAAGAAGTCTGGATGAACAGGTTTCTTTTAGTAGATAAACATTTGACTGAGAAGATGAAAAGATTTCAGTGTTTTTTTTAATCATTCAGGTGTATGTGTGACAAAAACTCACCCTCTGTATATGTCCTCCAAAAGGCATTCTGTCAAATCAAAAATGAAATGGGAATTAAATTAAAGTCCATTATGAAATTAACAAATGGGTGTTTGTTAATGCAGGTGTATTAAGAACTGATAATCAGATGCTGGGAGTGCAGGGAGTGTGTTGCTCCAAACACACTTTTGGTATCACTTTTTAATAATCATCCTCATTTGTACTGCCTGAAAATGAGAGTTGTCTGCCCAAATCCAACCCATGGGCAAGAACACATGACAATGTCGTTTAACTAGGAGTGGTTGTCACAGCCTGTGTAATGAATAAAATTCATTAGTCAAGAATAATAATGGGATTACTCAACTGTATCAGGGATATTCTCAAAGACTTCCCGAGCCTCCTCGTAACTGCATATCTCCTCGTAGCACTCCCGTTCTAGATTACCAGGGGTGAAGATCTCAAAGTCGAAGCGGTTGAACAACAGGTGGCGT
>NW_015766908.1:0-689 GCF_001515625.1 Sinocyclocheilus rhinocerous
TTTCCTGTTGCTATTTCAAGAGTGTTCTCAGGTTTTCCGATCCTCTGTTGTCCTGTGCAGAAATACAGAGGAATGATGTTTCAGGATGGATATTGGCCCTAAAAATAACCAAAATGAATGCCGCTTTTATTTGAGATAGAAAGCTTAATGGAAAAACTTTCTGTACGAGAGAGAAAGACAACACAGTGTGCAACTTGATCACAATATACTGTCTATTAGTACTTTTACACTTTTTCAACAAAGATATGGAGAAGAATAAGGAAAAAAGAAGACTTTAGAATTTAGTTGGAAACAATATTTATACTTATAGCCACCTGCAAAATACACGTCATATATATGGGTCATTCCTACTATACATCAAGTCCCCATCATGTCTTAAAATAATGAATAAAATATGAAAGATAAATTGTACAATTAAGTAAATATAAATAATATAAATATGATCAATAAAATATAAACATGATAAATTGTCACAATTAAGTAAACATTATTTAATTGTAAATAATTTCACTTCTTTTGTTTGAGTGGATCTTGCCATTGTTTCCATATTCTTGAAAGCTAAACTTCTAAAATGAAATATTTATTCATTATTAATATGAATTTTAAAATATCCCAGTGTTTATTTAATTCCCCTTTTTCTAAATATTATAAGAGTATTTTTTTAATAAATGTACACACACACACACACA
>NW_015766909.1:0-689 GCF_001515625.1 Sinocyclocheilus rhinocerous
AAATTTATTTATTTAAAATTCAGGACAAATTCTCACTACTGTACTGCATTTTTGTATTGTAATTATCAAAATTCCCAAAATATGAATATCATTGGTTTCTGATAACTGAAATACATTATTTTTACTGTAATACAATAAAAAACATAATTTTTTAATCAGCATAAATTATACAACCTTGATATTTAATTTTTATATAATATAATATAATGTTTTTCTTTTTGCATTACAGTAATGACAATTGAGCAAATGGGCTTAAAGTCAACATGAAATACCATTTGCAACCGATTTTAATTTGTAATTTGATGTATTTCTTGGTGTTATGCATCAGAAATGAACTGGATCGTAAAAGGAGTGAAAGCTAAAACTAAAACAATAGAAAACATTTCTGTTACTTGAAAAAAATAAAAATAAACATGACCTAAAATGACATAAAATATATAAAAAAACCCTTAAACTTATTTTTATTTCAACTAGCTGCCAAGAAAATGTTTCTCATTTTTAATTTAACTGATGTACTAAAAGAACTACAACTAAAATAAAAAATAATAAAAACTACATAGACATATTTAAAAAATATATAATTCAAAAACTAATAAAAATGACAAAAACACAGCAACATTACTAAAACTTTAAAATTAAAATGAAAAATAATTAAATCAAAAAATAAAAACGAATTCAAAATGTAATAT
>NW_015766910.1:0-689 GCF_001515625.1 Sinocyclocheilus rhinocerous
TGCATACTATATAACAGAGATAGTATGTAAACAGATGCATACTTGCATACTACTGCAGCCAGTCACTACTGACATACTATTTTCAGCATACTATGATTTAGGTAGTTTACTCTTAATCTTGCATACAATTTAATATGGAGAGCATGAGACTGGTGCATACTTATAAAATCCATTTTAAATACTATGCAATTCAGTCACTTTAGACATACTATGATATTAGAGGCACTAATTTTAATATTGCATTCTATATTAGAGAGATAGTATGTAAACAGATGCATACTTGCATACTATGGCAGCCAGTCACTATTGACATACTATTTTCTGCATACTAAGATTTAGGACGTTAACTCTCAACCATGCATACTATTTAATATGAAAAGAATGAAACTCATTCATACTTTAAAAAATCCATCTTAAATAATATGCCATTCAGCTAGGAGTGATTTGGAGTGTACTAATCTTAATCTTGCACACTAGTTAGTATGCAAAAGGGGATTCTGGGAGTTCGTTTAGGCGGGAAACCCTTCATCCTCTTCCTGTTGGAACTGGACTGGTACCTTTTAATAGCCACAGGGAGACGCTGCTTGTTCTGTTAATGGGAGCCATGGAGCCAAAGGCAACACGAACCTGATTTCTCCACAATGTTAAAGGAACACTCCACTATTTTTGAAAATAGGCTCCTTTTCCAA
>NW_015766911.1:0-689 GCF_001515625.1 Sinocyclocheilus rhinocerous
TCACTTTAAACACCGTCTATAAAGGCGAATGTTTTTGTGTGTTTAAAGAGCAGAGAAGAGTCTTAGCATTGCCGTCTAGTTGTAGCCAATACACTTTTGTATGTTTTAAATACCCCGTGCATAGCGGTTCGTCTTTTATATCGTGAGATTTTGGCCAAATGTATTAAACAACAAGAGAAACTGAGCACCCATATAGTAATACCAAATACCAACTCTGATGACGCAATGTTTAATTATTTTAAAAAACAAAACTTTTTTTAATGCTTAGTGGTGTGCCGTGGGATTTTCACACATCAAAACCATGCCACGGCAAAAAAAAGTTTGGGAAACACAGATTTAGAGAATCGTACCGCATCTGCTCGTCTGCAGGAACGTGTGTGAAGCTCAGCAGATGCTCCGAGAACGGAGACTCGAACCCTAGATCACCACAGCTCCTGATGATCCTGAGAGATGATGAAATCAGACACATCTCACTGTGATATCTGATGTGATGTGCGATGTCCAGCTGTGTGTGAGGGTTACCTGAGGCGGTAGAGGTCAGACTGACTCCTGCTCTGCATGAGGTCGCGAGCGATGACCTCTGCCAGGTGGAGAGGGGCAAAGGTCAGCGGGGTCAAGGAGAGCGACTCCAGCTCTTTCACCAACAGATCCAAATAAAACAGAGTTCGGCTCTGAAACAACCCATTAAA
>NW_015766912.1:0-689 GCF_001515625.1 Sinocyclocheilus rhinocerous
TTATTTACTGAAGAAATATGAATTGTACCTCATCTTCAGCATTATAATTATTCTACCCACGCTGGACATAGATTGAGCATGTCATTCCAAACCTCTCACAGCAGGCGCGTCGTCAGCTTGAGATTGGTTTATAAGATCGGCATTTATAGAGACCGCCTATCAAACTTCCCCAAGCCATTATTGGCCGATAGCAATCGGTAGCCGATCAATCGGAGCACCCCTAGTTAATATTTATCTGGACTTTTATGAAAAGTTTTTGCTTTTGCTAGCACAGATAGTCTGTATAAATGCACATGCTGGGTACTTGAAAAGCAAATATAAAGTGCAGCATTTCCTTTTAAGACACTCCAATTTACAGAAACCGAATGATCAAAATTTGTTCAGTGCTGTCAGTTGTATGCTTTTCATATAGTGACTATAAAGAATGATATGCTAATTTGGACAAGAAACATAAGGGCATGGTATAATGTATAAAACTGCCACACTTCAGTTTTATATTTTATCTTTATCCCTTTTTCTCTCCCTCCTGTATTATACACCCTTCATGTATTTGACACCCCCAAAAAATCATTTTAATTGATGAAATATTACTGTCCTAGTTCAGCTTATCATTTTGTTTTCATGTGTGAAACAACAAAAAACCCATTTTGAAGCTATTTTACCTACATTTTAGAATAACATTTTCTACA
>NW_015766913.1:0-689 GCF_001515625.1 Sinocyclocheilus rhinocerous
ACAAATGAGGACAATAGAAGCAATCAAAATCAACAAAAGAGCAATCTACTGATACAAATAGATAAAGTGTAATAAAAGCAGTGTATAAAAATTTATTTTAGATGTTTTCCTTTCTCTCAAAGTAAAAAGGCTCATAAACCGCAGTCGTTTTGTTAAATGTGTAGCAACTGAATCAGGCAGAGACACCTCAGATTGAATATTCAGTAGGATATAATAAACCATTGCCTGCTCATGTTCACTTACACAAATCCAGCGTGATTTTTCCCATGTCTTATAACAAGACTAGACATTCTTTTATTTTACAAAGTGAGCATTTGATATCATTTGTCACAGAACTGGAGGGCTTCTGAGTGATAAATATTGTGCTGCTGATTGTAAATGATGGATGTGACACATGATCCATCATTTAGAAGAGTGACACGTCAGTCAAAGCTGTTAAATGTACAGTCATGACAGTCTGACACAGACACACAACCCTGCTGCCTGTCTGATCGCTCAAGACTCACACCAGCATGTCTTAGGTTATAATGCTGTTTGTTAATGCTAATAATTAGGGTTAATGACAACAACATTCACAACATTCACTATATGAGTGCAGCAGCTCATGCAATGAGTATTTGCCAATGCAATGAATGATTGTCAGGAACACCCTTACCAAAAAGTAGTATACTTCAAGTTTATTTTATTAA
>NW_015766914.1:0-689 GCF_001515625.1 Sinocyclocheilus rhinocerous
AAAATAATGTTCTTTTTAGCAACATCATATGATCCCTTTAAACATCATTTTACTCTGAATGAAAGGAGCTTCTCATACCTGTTTCACTTTATCCTCAAAATCTGCATCGTTCTTGTCATAGATCATCTGGGCCAGTCGGATCTGTTCGGCTGTAGCCTGTAATTAGAAGCATAAGTTATGAACATCAGAATGAGTGAACAAGAATCAATATTAAAAATAAAAGGAAATTGATTGAGCAGCCAGATTCATGGCCAAGACATATTACACACAAGCTGAAGCAGACATGGTCCACTGCAAATGTATATAGTACATACTGTATACAGCTTTCCACTTTGTTAAACATAAAAGTATGCATTATGCAACAATAAATGTCTTCAGATACTTTGTCACATGACCTCATTACACTGCATGTTTTATTCAGCAAGTAGAATCCAGTTATTATCTCTGAAATAAAAATGTAGACATCTCATGTAGAAAAAAAATGTACTGTTACTGTAAAAATAAGGTAAATATCTTGTTATTAATAAGCTTGTGAAAAATGTGTTAACTTTTGGTAGTGTGATCTGAATGAAAACAGCGTATCCGTGTGACGCTTTCTGACACAGAACAGCATACACCGTTTACGTCCAGCGGATACTCTCCAAAATGGCGCTACGGGGTGATGCAGAGGAGACGAATTGTTGAATAAA
>NW_015766915.1:0-689 GCF_001515625.1 Sinocyclocheilus rhinocerous
TGTTTCATAATCAATTAACTTTACTGTTATTAAACTGAAGTGAATCAATGACACTATTGTCAATTTATCTCATATGTCTGCATCACAGATTTGCTTATTTTCCATATTATTGTGAAGTTACTTTGAAAATCTCTATTGCATAAAGCGCTATATAAATAAAAGTGACAAAAATGCATTTTTTTTTTTTTCCCAAGGAAAGTGAATACAATAAGGCCTTCATTAAACTACACCATAAACCAACATAGTTTTCTGTATTAACGGTCCATTGCAATTATTTCTTTAGTAAAGAAAACAGAAAAAGTATTGCATTGATCATTTAACACACTGACAGACAACGATTGGAAATTGTAAGATTTTTTTTTTTGTCCACCAAGTAGCCCTCCTAATTGTGTGACAACCCAAAAGCAAATATGTCCTGTGCTGAGAATTTCAGTACATGCTCACTTGTCACATACAAATTTAATACCGTCCTCCATGACATGAAACGAGCATCTTTTGACACCTTTGGTCATTATGCTGGTACATGCTGTGGAGAAAACCTGCTTGTGGTCCTTTGACACATGACTTTTAGTGAACAGCATCCTGTGAGTTACTATTCTCTGCCATGCTTTACACAGGTAGGGCTTGTCAAAGTCTGTAGCGCTATCAGCTGACCTCCACCTGCGAGATGATGATGATGATGATGATGA
>NW_015766916.1:0-689 GCF_001515625.1 Sinocyclocheilus rhinocerous
TACATCGGCACACATTGTTCCATCTGAACAGAATTTTGATGTTTTTTTAACTACTATGTGTATGTGTCAGTAAACACGGTTTTAAAAGTATGTGTAAATGCACCTTTTCATTCCGATGTGGATTCTGTGCTGCCATTGCAGTGTAATAATGGCTAAAAAAAATATTTTGATGCGTATGGTATCATGAGGTAGCTGGCAATGGCTAGCTCTTGTAAATAATAAATAATGAAGAGTGACATTGCCATCATCAGGAGTTGATGATCTATAGGTAAGTAGCTTAATGATGTGTGTAATTCTCTTCTCACCTCACTAACTTCTCTGTCTGTATTCTTCTCTTTACTCTTTTCTTTACTAGTGGTGTTCAACTTAAGGTGTATGTTTGCTATAAACTTTGTCTGAACATCTGCTGACCAAGAAGAAAAGGATGTGTAATTTATTAGGAAAAGCCACATACATTGAATTAAAGATATATTTATGATAAAAATGAAGTAAATGCAGAGGAACAGAAGAGTTGGTTTAATTGTCATCTGATTGAGAATTATTGCCAAGTATGTTTACACACACAAGGAATGTGTCTTAGTGACAGACAAAATAACAATAAGATACTGATAATAAAAATAAAATAAAGGTGACTAATATACAGTAACACACACACACACACACACTCACACACACACACACACACACAC
>NW_015766917.1:0-689 GCF_001515625.1 Sinocyclocheilus rhinocerous
TCATCAGTATCCAGTTCAAAAGCGATGCTGGCATTTCCGTCAGGTGAGTGATGAAGAAAGTATCTAAAGAGATCAACTGTCATGCAGAAAGCAACCAACATGCTGTAAGAATCCATCATGTCTCCACATCCACACCCCTGAGCAAAACTCTAAACTGGAACCTTCACATAATTTATATAAGCACAACAACTACAACCCTGGCCACCAGTCACTTCACTTCCACACTCTGTGGTTTAAAAATAAAAGCCTTTCTCAGACTATAAATTATGCATTTGTTTCCTGCTAAAGTGCTCAATATCAGGTTTGAATAAACTCTTTAATAACCCATCAGCCATTTCTTTACTAAAACATGCACAAGATATTTAATGCAGCAACAAGTGTGTATGCCTCTGTGACTTTCTATCTGTGGTTATCCAGGCTAAAGAAATGCAGTAGTGTGTGATGGACTTATGAAAGTTCAAGTTTGATTTGATAGTTTGTTTGTTTGTTTGTTTGTTTGTTTGTTTTTTAATAAAGCAGTAATTTTATTACTTTTATACATTTACTCATTAAATCGATCAAAAGTTAGAGTGAAGACATTTATTAATATTTATATTTCAAATGAATGCTGTTATTTCTTAGAAAAAAAAATGAAATCCTGAAAATCCACAAAAATATTAAGCAGCACAACTGTTTTCAACATTGATGAT
>NW_015766918.1:0-689 GCF_001515625.1 Sinocyclocheilus rhinocerous
TTGCCACCGGGCAGTGGACAGAATGGAAGGTGGAGGGACGGTAAACCATATTGATTCTCAGAATTGTGTTATAGCCTGTCTGACAACACAATTTAGTTTTTAATGCTTTTTTCTTTTTTGTATTTTATGTTCCAGTCTGGTTGCCAGATCAGCTCATGGAGCGACGGTCTATAATGACAAACTGTGGATTTTTGCTGGATATGATGGGAATGCCAGGCAAGTGTATTATTCCTATCTTTACACAGCTTTGAATGGCAAATATAAATATGTTGTAACATTAACAAATCTATTTCAACATAAAACTAAGGGATTTTTTAAAATGTTATTCTATGAACCCTTTTTTGTTTTTTTAACAGGCTAAATGATATGTGGACCATCAGTCTTCAGGATCGTGAGCAGGCATACTGGGAAGAGGTGACTATGTTTGCATAAGTTTCATTCAAAAACAGGATTGTCTAATTATTACACCAATTTTCACATGCATGAATGATTCTGAAGACATTATTTTATGCCTAACCCTGATATCAATCGTAGAATTATGGCCAGTAACAGAAGAAAATGCAAACAAGACCCAGCTGTTTTCTGCTAAATCTGTAGGTGTCCGCATCCAAACCAAAACAGAAAATGACAGATTTTGTAAAGTTATTTGACATTAACTGCATTATTTGAACATTTCTTAAAAACTATCC
>NW_015766919.1:0-690 GCF_001515625.1 Sinocyclocheilus rhinocerous
AAAAATATAAATAAATATTAACATTTAAATTTTATACTTTTAAATATATGTCAAAGTATGCAAAACTGCTCAGAAAATAGATTTTAAATATATTTGCATAAATGTATTTTTGAGACATTTTATTTATATTTCCTTACATAATTTGGCCATTTTTCAAATATATTTTGTCAACACTTAAAAATATACTTTGCATTTAGCCAAAATACATTTTAAGACTATATATTTTCTGGCCCTTAGGAATACATTTTGTAATATATTTTGGGATTTGAAAGTTTATACGAAATATATTTTCAATTACAACAGCAGTGCTGTTTACAGCATATATTTAGTATATATTTTAAATATATTTTGGCCAGAATTTTTTTTTATTTTGGCCAGAAAAAGAAAAGAAAAAAAAACGAGAGGTTAATATTTAGTAAATATATTTCAAAATATAAAATAAAAATATATAATATAATATAAATATATTTTCTGTCAACACTCTCAAATCCCTCAGCACAGACGGAGTAATATCCCATTTCTTTTGAGAAAACTACCTCTGCATGACAGAGTGGAGGGAGTCATGACTGGTGGGCTGATTTCAGTGTAGGATCTTTCACAAGGCACTGCAGACTTCATCTCCATGTAGCTGCTCTCCGGAGGACAAGGTGGCAGGCCAGGCAGATCTTTGATGGTGGCATATGGGTTCTC
>NW_015766920.1:0-689 GCF_001515625.1 Sinocyclocheilus rhinocerous
CCTTCGGGGAACCATGGTTACATGCGTAACCTGGAGACGTTTTCTGTTATAGTATTTGTAACTAGCTGTATATAAAGCCATGGAAGTCTATGGAATGCCCCCATTCAAACTGTGTGTGTGTGTGCGTGTGTGTGAGTGTGTGTGTGTGTTGTGATGAGTCAGTGTCAGCAGCAGACAGTCTGATGATGATGAGGCACATGCTCAGCATTAATGTGATTACTACACGGATTTCACACACTTCCTTAAGGACACCAGCGAACCGTCTGTTATCAGTGCATCTGTGAGTGTGTGTGTTTATGTGTGAGTGTGTGTGTGTGAGCGAGCTGATACCTGTCATTGGCTCTGGACTGTCTATATATGTGCTGGTTCCTCTACTCCGCAGATTCAGTTGGAATTTCTTGCTCCACATTGTAGTTTTTAGCTGCACAAACACATAAACACTCTTATTCATCAGTAATCAAAGATCTGAGTTGCAGTTGCAAACATATTACAAGGTAAAATATCCTAAAGGTAACAGGAAACCAGCTGTATGATGTGTTTAGGACTGAATCAGACTGGAGCTACTCTGTCGGTGTGAGTGCGAGTCAATCAGACGTGAACTTACGGTCACTCCACTGCAGTTCACCCCCAGCCCGTCCAGCCATTGCGCTCTGTACAGCTGCCCATCGCCCAAATCACAGTCCAGCTCA
>NW_015766921.1:0-690 GCF_001515625.1 Sinocyclocheilus rhinocerous
ATATTTTTAATTTGATTAAAATGTTATTAATCATCTAAAATGGAATCCAGTAAAAATTCAAATGGAATATACATAATTTAGTAAAAAAAATAAAACATATTTCACACGGCTGTTTTATTGTTAAAATTGTAATAAATGAATAAATATTTAACGTTTTAGGAATTCAGTTGTTTAGACAAGGTTTCCTGATTTGACTTTGATTAGAATTTAATTAATCAATTAAAATGGAATCCAGAAAAATTACAATGGAATATACATCGTTTAGGGAAAAAATAAAACATATTTCACAGGGCTGTTTTATTGAAAAAGTCGTAATAAATTGTTGAGGTTTTATGAATTCATTTGTTTAGAACATGGTTTTTAATTTAATTTTAATAAATTCAAATGGAATCCAGAAAAATGTCAGTGGAAAACATATATTTTAATAAATTAATAAATGGTTATGAATTCAGTTGTTTTGAATTTTTATTTTTATATTGATTACAATTTAATTAATAAATTCAAATGGAATCTGGAAAAAAATAATGGAAAACAGAACTTCGGGGGAAAAATAAAACAGATTTCATAGGGCTCTTTCATTGTTAAAATTGCAATAAATTAATAAATATTTAACTTTTCATGAATTCAGTTGTTTAGACAAGGTTTCCTGATTTGACTTTGATTACAGTTTAGTTTAGAATCTGGAAAAAT
>NW_015766922.1:0-676 GCF_001515625.1 Sinocyclocheilus rhinocerous
TCCTATCCTGCGGCACATCTGGCCAACGGAGACCTCAGGGTGAGATATTCCTCCTGCATTCAATGATTCAGTTGTTTGCCATCTTACATTGTCTCAGCATGGGCTGATGGATAAAAGAAGGCGCCAAACATGATCCATATTTAAAGAATGTTTTCTTTCCCAAGTCAAAATAAGAAATCACAAGGTCAAGGATGTAGATCGCAGTATGTGGCGAGATGAAAGTCAAACCTAACCTTCAAATCGACGTCACGGCCCTTTTTGCGTGTTAAATATTTTAAAGGGAAGTACCCGTTGTTTGATCCACTGAGCGACGTCTTTCAGATTTGGATGTTCTTGAACTCGGAGGTTTTTGAATTATGCACAGTTTTTGGCATATCACTTGGGAGTTAGGTTCTCTTTGTGAGCTCGCTACCACAGGAGTTTGATGTGGGTTGACTTTGAAATGCGATCATGTTGCGTCACTCTGTTGATCAAATGTTCGTTTTTACTTCTCTGGTGTGAGACGTCTTTACCATTTCATACCCACTGCTATTAGACACGAGTCTCTCAGCTAACATTAGACATGAGGCTGTTAATGTATGCAAATGTTTCTGTTTATTGTCTGTTTGTGTGGGGTGTACTGTATGTGTGTACACTGATGTGTGTGTGTGTGTGTGTGTGTGTGTGTGTGTGTGTG
>NW_015766923.1:0-690 GCF_001515625.1 Sinocyclocheilus rhinocerous
ATGACTCATAAGGACCACATAATGTTTAAATAGCAATTACACAGAAGGGTTGCTAAGGATGCAAGTCAAGTGCTTAGGCTAGACATCGGGCGCAAATACAGGAATGCATAAACATTGAACGTTGCATAATGTCGCCACAGTGCTACAGTTTTGTCCTCCCCACATAATCTCTGTAATATAATGACATAATTGTTTTTCATTGTAATTGTACTTAACAATTAGTTTAGACCCACGCATCCTACAGTGTGCAACAAGTTTGAAATATGGTGAAATCTAAAAATTTATGTAATTGCATTTGTTTTCTTTACTGAAATCTTTAAATTCAAATCTAATATTATATCAAATATATCAAATATTCAACTTAAATCCAGTATTCAAGTTAAATACACAATAACTAATGCTGGGATCGTTGGGCTGCTGGTAGTTTGTCATGTGGAGGAATTTTCATTTTCAGTGAATGTCAAAGTAAGCCTTTGTTGAACTATTTGAAGCTTTCTGTCTTATTCTGTTTAGTTAAAGACAGAAATCAACAAAATGAGATAAAAGTGGCTTGATGTAGCATTTAGGCTGCCACAGATATCACACATATAATAAAGATATTATCACTATCTCTTTATTTGTCTTTTTTTTGGGTGATGCTAAAGTGATTGTAGTAGTAGCAGATAAAAGAAATGTATAAATTAAAAAAAA
>NW_015766924.1:0-690 GCF_001515625.1 Sinocyclocheilus rhinocerous
TATGCAGGGCTGCGGCCCTCCAGGAACTGAGTTTGACACCACTGTTTTAATGTCTCCTGCGATAGACTGTTTCTGCCCAGTTTGATTGGAGGGAGTGAGGCAGTCTGGCAAGGCTCACGTTTCATTTTCAGAATATTATATTTTTGCAAACATGTCCATGGGGTAGCCAGACTCTTATTAACTTATAGCGGACCAGATACCATGTCATAAATGAGGAAATGCTTCAAATCTGACCTGACGTTTGATGTGATTTAAATCATTTATTTCCATATTTTAAATGTGTGATGATTACTATAGCCCAAAAATGTCAGAAATATGATATCTATGGCAATTATGAGATAAGATTCAAAATCATGAGATACTGTCATAATTCTGAGTTACAAAGTTGAAATTTCATTATTTAAACTTTGTCATAATTTTTACTTTATGTAATAATTTTTCTTCCATCTTTGAATGTGTGATATTGACTAAAAAGACTATTTCTGCCACAAAGGGGAAAAAATCACACTTTTGTAAATCATAATTATGACATAAAAAAGTATGACATAAAATCATAATTATTGGAAAAAATGAATGACATCACAAATCAAAATTATGACAATGTCACAATTATGAAGGAAAAATATGACATACTAAGTCATAATTATGAGACAAAAAAGTCAAAATCATGAGATACCAAGTCAAAAAGTC
>NW_015766925.1:0-690 GCF_001515625.1 Sinocyclocheilus rhinocerous
CACATTATTGGGTGTTTTGACCAGGTTCAGGCAAGAGCATGTGACTTTGATGGCAGATATTCAGGCCATGTTCCATCAAGCTGCTGTTTTAGCAGTCAGAATTGACAAGATGCTCAGGAAGGAACTTCAACTGGATTTGGCCAAGTCAGTGTTTTGGACAGCCAAACTGTATTGAAATACATGGCCAATGATGCAAAGAGGTTTCAGACATTTGTGGCAAATAGAGTGTCAGTCATCAGGGATGCAACAGATGTTGTACAATGTAGACATATTGGAACAAAATTAAATCCTGCTGATGATGCCTCTAGAGACATGTCTATTGAAAACTTCTTGAAAGCCAGCAGATGGATACAGGGTCCAGACTTTCTATTGGAAGCCTCAAAGGAATGGCCTCAATCCTATTTTGACCGAGCCTTAAACGATGATCCAGAGGTTAAAAAGGACACAGTGGTAATAGCTGCCATTTCCAAATGGTCTGACAGTGCTACTCATCAACTCTTGAACTATTTTTCTGATTGGAGAAAATTGAAAACTGCAGTGGCATGGATTCTAAAGTTCAAAGATGTGCTCTTGAAGCTCAACCATTACTTGCACACACAGAAACACTGTGGCGCACAGAAACGTTATTGAATAAAATAGCTTTGATACTGACCCGCTGCATTATATTTCTCAGCAATGAGGTGGTAAATT
>NW_015766926.1:0-690 GCF_001515625.1 Sinocyclocheilus rhinocerous
AACAATTTTTTATGCTAACTGTAATAACCCTGTGTGAATCCAACCAACAAATAAAAAAGTCATGCATCTGATTATTATCATGTAAGTTATTGTGCTTTTGGCCCCAGCAGCACAGACGCGTTTTATCCCAAATACCACACTTTTTCATATTCTTCCATTATTGAAAAACCCTTGATTTAACGTTGAACAAAACTGAAAATCATCAACATAGTGTTAGTGTAAGTCTTGAAATTGGTAAATTTATTGACTCTTGTTTGCTACACAAATATATATGAGTGAAATGTGGATGCTTAGGAACGTGTTGTGGTGAGTTTTTGTGCTGTTTGTTGGTTTATAGGAGAATAAAATCAAATCCGTGTTTTATCCCAGGGTATCTTTAGCCCTGTTGTAGCCAATGTGTGACATCCGGTTAGTCTTCAGTTTAAGCTGTTTAGATTCAAGTTTAACAGAGTATTCCAAATACATTTTTTTGCAAATTGGTAGTGAATACGAACTGCTCACACCCCGCTCTGAAGTGTAGCACCATGCTTACTTTTTATACAAATCATACAAATTTCTACGAAATAGCTGATTCGTAATTATTGTGTTTGAACTGCCCCCTCGCAGATCAATGGAAGCCCCTTTCCACCACTGAATAAAAAAACACAAAACGTAATTGCTACTTTTTCTCTCCAAATTGTAACTTTTTTT
>NW_015766927.1:0-690 GCF_001515625.1 Sinocyclocheilus rhinocerous
ATGACAAATCATATTACTTGAGTTGTTATTTTAACTGCATTCAATGACAGCTTCTTTTATCAAAAACAATTATGAATTGTCGTGGATGGCACAATAATTCATTTGATACGGATTTTTAAAATGCAGGCTTTCATACTTTATTCACTTTAGTGGCGTTTGAACAATAGGACTATAGTTTAAGAGGATTATATTTCAGTTCCTGAAGTTACTTATTCTTTTTCATATTAGCCATTCTCTAAACACTTAAAGATAATTTCCCTAATAACAAGACATTAAAGACAATAACAAGAGAGATGCTTCATGTTAGATTGCAGGCATTGATCTGGTAAATGGATGAAGTGCTTTGGGATGTTGTTATATTTATTGCCTTAGATGCAGTCAAGCTCCCCACTCTCTGTCACCTACAATATTAAAATCCTCTTTTCACAGAAAGACAAAAACAATAAACACGAGGGTATGAGGATGAGCAATATATTACATTTTTATATGAATATTATAATATATTTTAAATATTAAATATTAATATTAATATTATAATATAATATATACAAATTATAATAGATTATAATATATTTTTTTATTGTGTTATTATTTTATTTGTATATTTGGATTATTAATTACATATTTATTTGTTTATAAACACAAAAATACACACACACACATATACAGTGGGTACGGAAAGTATTCAGA
>NW_015766928.1:0-690 GCF_001515625.1 Sinocyclocheilus rhinocerous
AGTTCTGCTGCTCTGAATCACACAGGAGTTTATGTGTGCAGAGCAAAGAGAGGAAAACCAGTCTATGACACATGGAACAGCAACACACAACTGCTATGGGTCACTGGTGAGTTCAGACTGAATCACAGAACGAATGAGACAGTGCTGAAATTTTCATTGATCTTTTTAGAGCTTGATGTGCCTTAAAATTATATCCCATCATAATAAACGTCTATTTTTAATGGTGTAAATGGAGAAAGATGCTTTTGCTGTCGTGTAGTTACTGCCTCTACTAGCAGAGACTATCAGACCAAACTAATCAGTATAAACTTGACCACTGCAAAAATGTTAAACATGTAATTCTAATGGTGGAAAATTTTCATTAAAAAACTAAAATATAACTATTGTGGCACATGTACATAAGTGAATTGAGGGAAAATAATCAAATAGGTGTAATAAAAATGTATAATCTGCCCGCTTTAATAAAAAGTGTTTCCATTATGAAATTTATTTTAGATTTTTATGTGATTGACCACATCTCGATCAATGTGCACATCAGCAAATGATATAGGATTGACCGTATAAACACTCAATCAGTCATTTTATAGTTTGATTAATATCCGTTAGTATAAAATGCTTATAATTATATCTTAGTTAATTAATATACAACTATAAATAGTACACTGTTTAGTTTGAACCGACTCCTGAGTC
>NW_015766929.1:0-690 GCF_001515625.1 Sinocyclocheilus rhinocerous
TGAAAAAAAAATTTCTACTGGCATTTAAAAACAAAAATGTATATGGGACAAGTGGTCAACTGCTGCCAGAGAAGCTGTGGAAAGAGCTTGTATTTAACTTAAAATATTCCTTTCAAGTAATATTTAGTATACAATGTTAAAACAGAAAATCAACTGATTTAACCAGTGAGAGCCCACCAGTGAGATTTACCAGAATAGTTCAGCACTTCTGATTAAAAATATTTTAGCGGTGTAAAGAAATTCACCAAATCTTTCAGAGTTTGTGTGTTATTTGGGACTAAACAATCCAAAAAAATATAATGTGAATAAAATAATGATTGAATTCCATTAATATAGGACATTTTTAAAGGGTAGATGATACATGAATACATATATCCACAAAAAGTGTTGATGACCTAAACTTGCAAATTTAATTAAAATTATTTTTCTCAACATACCCCATCTGCCACATATGATTTTACATAACAGCATAAACTAGAGTTCCGAGTACAAAGGACCTGAAACAGATATGTTTCAAAGCAGAGACAAGGAGATGAACTGATAGACATTCACTACATCAAGACTGAATTGTACTTTGGCTAATTTACCTCCAGATATTTTTGATGTAAAATGACTATTTTTGATGGCAGGTGGGTGAAACAAGGAAGGAAGTGAAGAGGAGATGAGATGAGATTCCATACTGAGAAGAGG
>NW_015766930.1:0-690 GCF_001515625.1 Sinocyclocheilus rhinocerous
TTTTTTTATCAACACATTGGCTTTTATCACAGGTTGTTGTATTAGTTGGTTATATGTTTAATAATATAATATAATATAATAATATGTAACATTGTATAATATAATAATATGTAACAAAAATGTTGCGACGCAGTTATGGTGGTGATTTAATACTTGTAATAATTTTTAAATGTATTTATTTCTATTTATTTATTTACTTTTTGCTTTGCAGGCCTGTATCAACGATCAAGGGAGCGCACTGAATATCTAACATGCTGGATTTCACTGCACTGCCGAGCGCGTAAACCCCGCCTATATCTTGCTAGTGGGGCGTGGCCAAAGCCCACAGACAAAGCTCAACCAATAGGCATTCAGAAAGACGGAGCTCTGTGTGAGCACTGCCCAATAAGGTGCTTCTATGTTTGGATATGGACTTTCTCCGAGTATAAAGCATGGAAGCAGCCTGCGCGTCACTGCCTGACGCCAAGGGTTGGGGTGTGCAGGGCGCAGAAGTTATATTGCTTTAAACTTACATACTTGGAACTTTCTTTTTTTAGTAACTTTTATTTCATAAACTCACAGCTTCATATTTTTTGTTTTTAATCCAGATCGTCAAATCTACGAAAGGTAAGCAGTTTAATCAATCATTATCGATATTTCAGATTTTATACGTATAGGCGCTATTTACTTGTGTGTTTTTTTAGCTTCTAG
>NW_015766931.1:0-690 GCF_001515625.1 Sinocyclocheilus rhinocerous
AATGGGCAGAAATGGGGAAAAAAGGTCTTCAGAAGCCGTATGTTAGTTTAATATGAAGAGCAGCACAAAATGTAAGTGTTTTTCTTTTCTTTCTGGTTGGCGAGTTTTTGTTGAAACTTCAGTACAATCCAACATGATTTATAAATGATGCACGTGTGTTGAAGTGTGGATGTGCCGTTTCAGGCCATTATGCTAGGAATATTTGGGAATATAATATCCCAAGCAAGCAGAAATAACAATCTTATTGTTTGTAAAGACATGAAGGTGAGTGGAAGATTACTGAATTTTCATTTTTGGGTGAGCTGTCCCTTTTAAAGCAGGTGTTTTCAAACAGTGGAGCCTCACATGATGTACTACACCATTTGGATTTTTCATTATGGACCCTTTTCACATTTCAGCGTTTTCGGAAGCAAAATTCGTCAGAGATGGGTCAACTAGTATCGTGATGAATCAGCAAATGTGTTTTTTGTATTCCAATTGGCTCCAGTAGCAAAATTAGAAAAATCTAAGATAATGTTTCCTCAACTTTCCAAAAGAGGGGGGAAAAAAATAGAAAGATTGATTACAGCTAATTTTTCATCACTCCTTCAGACCTTGTATTAGAAACACCCTCTCAGCAGTGCTAACTAGTTAGTTTAAAGCCACCACAAGTTAATAATTAATAACTGTGTTGATAATTGTGAAAAAGTC
>NW_015766932.1:0-690 GCF_001515625.1 Sinocyclocheilus rhinocerous
AGTTCAGAACCGAGTCAGGGTGACCCAAAAACCAACGTTACCGAGTTCCCAGACCTCCTCGATCACCACTATGCCTCTAATTGCTTCTGGGACTGTCTTTGTGGCTTTTATTAGAAAGCAATTGCTAAAGGACGTCTGTGGCCCTGTTTACACCTGGTAGCAAAGTGCTATTTTTGTCTTCCCTGTTATTATCTCTAAATTATTTCTCACAAATATAATTTTAATCTAACATCAGCTGATGAGTGTTTTCTAACTGTTCAAACGGATGTTAATACCAGGTGTAAACATGGCCTTAGAGAGATACTTTGCAGTGTTTCTGGAATAGGAGTGGGTTTGTTGACTTAAATCTTTTTATTAGAAACTAGAGAATGATTATTGGAGAAAGGTAGGATCGGTACATGTTGCAGGTTGGACTCAACCTGTAACAACCACATTTGTACCATGGCTTAATGTGTTTGGTATGTGAATCACCGTGCCACTGCTCTGACAGGGTTTGGAGTTTTTCTTTTCTTGTGTGCAATACTCTCAATACAACGCTAGACTCTGTTTGGTGTTTATCTATGAGTGAATTCACCTGTGAATCTGCTGCATGTGAAATTATGGTTCGTTAGCTGTTTATACGTGTGTGTGAATTGAAGAGTTCTGCTGAATTGAGTGGATGCCCTTTCTCTGACCCCTCAACAAGATGAC
>NW_015766933.1:0-690 GCF_001515625.1 Sinocyclocheilus rhinocerous
AATGAATTAGTTAAATTATGAATTTAAATGAAAATGTAAATGCATTATAATGATTTAAGAATACAGTACAGAAAAAATATTAAATAAGTATTACCTTCCAATCTCTGTGGTAATGGCCTGTCTGTGCCTGTAGGGGGCACTACTCTGTTTTTAGAGTGGGTGAGGCTGGGTGGAGTCATGCTATAGGAAGTGTACTGCAGCAGAGCATCCAGAAGCCAAAAACAGTCTAAATGGAGAAAAGAGAACCCAAACACATTGAATTAAATTAACAAGTCCAAAAATTAATATTTAGTGGGGCTAGGTTTTTTTTTTGTGTTTTTTTTTTAACTCTCGCTCTCAGACGTGTTTGCCCAAATTGTGAGCTTATATACACAAATGGCCATTACCTTTCTGTCTATGACTGTCATCAATACAGTTGGAGTCTCCGTAGAGTGCTATGCGGCCTCCCCCCTCAGAGGGTGTTTGGTACAGACCAAGCACAGGCACATTTTCCACCACTGCTGTCTCTTGTTTCAAGACCTCCAGACCTAGAAAATTTGAGAATGTCAGATAACAATAACAAGAGGATTAAGAATACAAGGCAGCCTTTAGCTGGTCTCCATGGATACAGCAGTGATGTGAGGTGTACGATCACAGCAGGTGCCGTGTACCTTGATCCTTTAAGGTCTGAGCGATGACAATCCCATCCTC
>NW_015766934.1:0-690 GCF_001515625.1 Sinocyclocheilus rhinocerous
ATTGTTCACCGCCGGACGCTCTTTGGATTTTAGAATGGATGAACTCATTTAAATTAATCATAAATTTACAGGTACGTGTATTATTTGATTTAAATATCACATTTGATTGCTGCAGGTGATTTTTGGAGAGCGCGTTGTGTGATTTGCGTTTATTGCGTGGCACGAAATTGAAAACGCCGGGTTTCGCAATGAGTCTTACAGCGGCGTTGCCTTCTCGGCCAAGGCACCGGTGAATTTCAAATACCGTGCCCCTCCTTTCGACCTGTTTTCGATTAAAATCGAAATTTGGCTAATTAAATTTAGTACTGTTGTCTTGTTTATGTTTGTGAGGGGACACACCACATATATCAACATCTTCTTGATTCACAGACAGGCTTCTCGAAGTGCGTGACCGTGTTCATGCCGCGTTCCATCTGTATTGTTAAGTTTCGCCGTTACCATGGCGTTTGTAGCTACAACACAGCGCTCTTTAAATCAGTCCTAATTTCTTGCGCCAACAAAAAAGATGTCTAGCCAATTAGATTTCACTGACAAGTATTTCACATTCTTTTAATACCACTACAAATAAATGTATTCATAGTGTTTTGTGTATAAATAACGTGCGGCAGAGGCCTATCTCACACGCGAAGCCTTTAGCCGAGCACGGTAGATCAGTGGTTCCCAACCCTGGTCCTGGAGGCACCCCAACAC
>NW_015766935.1:0-685 GCF_001515625.1 Sinocyclocheilus rhinocerous
CAGACAGATAGATAGATAGATAGATAGATAGATAGATAGATAGCCAATTACACAAGAGCAAACAGTTTCTACCTATTAGATTTAGTCACTGGAATTTGATTTCCATTTGGAATGAGCTCTTGCCCTTTGACCTGAAAGAGGTAAATAACAGCACAAATGTAAGTTTTAAAATAACAGCTTTGTACACTGATACAAATGAACCATAGAAACTGTATTACCGTGAAATCCAAAAAGAGCATTTCCACTACCTCGTCCTCGTCCTCCTCAAGAAGGCTTTTCAGACTTCTAATGTGAGATTTTTCAAATACAATTATGGATATGACCTGCTCTGTAAAGGTAGTGTGAAACCTACAATGTATAAAATCTAATGTCTTGTAGTCTTTAATTGTTTACCTGGCCTCCACAGGAGACAGTTCCTCCAGATCATTCAGAGTGGGACTCAGCTGGAGGAGTTTCTTGTACAAGGCCAGTGGGAAGTCAAGGTTTATATAATGATGGTTGTAGAGCGCTATTCCACAAATAACACCAAGATAGTAAAAATCACTATCATCTTGCATGCCCTGAAAAGACACAAGCATCATAGCACATCTTGATATATGAGGGAAACCACATAAGGAAGAACGAGGAATGTTTGGTGTAGAACTTACATCAGGATTGAACCAAACCAGTGAACTCTCATGGACTT
>NW_015766936.1:0-690 GCF_001515625.1 Sinocyclocheilus rhinocerous
TATAATAAGACAGATGGCTGCTCATCAAATTAATAAGTCCAGAAAGGATAGCATTAACTACTGTAAAACAATCTTTATATTTTATAGGAAGATTGAACTTACACATAAAAGAATCATAAGAATAAATGTTTAGTGTTAAATCAACACAGATCAGTAACTGAAACCATAATCCAACCATTTCTCCAAAAATATACTCTTGCCTTTAATTGTAATCAATTAGTTATTCCAAATTTTCATTCTGTGAGGAGAAAAATGATGTACGAAACACAGTTTCCATGCCAAGAGTGCTTGCTCATGAAATGTAGACAGTTTTATGGGTAATTTGGTTGGCAAAAAATTACAAGTTAAAAGAAAATTAAGACCACCCACTTTATTAAAAACATTATGAAGAATAAAAAAACAAATAGAATCAGGATCACCAATACACTTTTTGATCCAATTGATCTGTAAAGTTAAAATAAAAAATCCACATAATCCAACATTTCGAATCCTACTTCAGATTTCTTCCCAGCTCATACTGATTTTTTAAGATGGTGGTGTTTGTTTTTCCAACAAAAATTAATTAATGAATTAAATTAGATTTATTAAAAATAAACCTTCTGCCTTCAATAACAAAACTCTTCCTAAAATGGACAGATCTCTCCATAACCAATTGTCAAAAATCAATTTTGTTTTCTTAATTTTGTTGTT
>NW_015766937.1:0-687 GCF_001515625.1 Sinocyclocheilus rhinocerous
ATAATGTTCTTTTTAGCAGCATCATATGACCCCTTTAAAAGTAGTCCATATGTCTAATGCTAATGCAGTAGCTACTTGAGGGAAGTAGTGAATCATTCTTTTTAGTCAAGTCTTTTCAGTGAATCATGTGATCTTGTTCTTAGAACTGTTCTGAGGATTCATTCACAAATCCTGCGATTCTTGAGTTCAGCTCAATGATCTGCTCACAGCAGTTATCAGACCACTGGAGGGTGAGATTATCAGTGAATAACAAGATAAATTTGAATCGGTTTCCCTTATGGCTTCAGAAGACTTATTCATGAGTCATGGACTACTTTTATGATAGAATTGTCATTTTTGGGTGAATTATCCCTCTAATAATTCAGTGTGTTTTTAGGACCCCATGATTCTCTGTCGCACTTCCTGCTTTCTTTCTTTTTTTTCTTCTTTATTTCCTCAGTCACATTTTCTGTCCCTTTTTCCCCACCTTTTCTTCTATTCCGCCTGTTGTGTTCTCTCCCTACTTTCCTCCAACCTCCACCCCCTCTCTTTTTCTCTCTATCTCTCCTCCACTCTCTCTGTTTGTCTCTCTCTCTTCATCCGTCTCCTGGTGGCTAATTAGAAAGAACAGATGCTAGACTCACGCAGAGTAAATACATGCACAAAATCACTAATCACTACCTCACAGAGAAGCACAAGATGGTAAAA
>NW_015766938.1:0-690 GCF_001515625.1 Sinocyclocheilus rhinocerous
AACCTGGAAAAGTCAGATTTTCATGATATGTCACCTTTAAGCTTTATTATGATATAAGACTTCGAAGATTTCTTGTGATTCAGCATTGTACTCCCATATAAAGCTTCTGCGAAGCAAACAGAAGGTATTTAGTGTGGTGTTCGTCAGCATGAACCCCATGGACATGTTCTCATTATTGCTTCTGGACTCCGTTAAACAGAAGGGGAAGAGGCCACTGAGTCAAGTTACGGGTCAAGTCTCTAGAGAGCTGCAAGCCGGCTGTCGGCAAGTTTTGGACATGTGTATAAGCTGGGCTGGATGGTATGAAAACGTGTGTGTGTCAGCTGCTAGAGATTTAACTACACCATTTATACCATGCTAGATATATTCATGGCATAAGACTGCTTCACCTTATTTACATACAGAGCAGAATGTGTCCTAAATAAGTCAAGTTGAGGAAGAACTGGTTTGTTAAAAGTGTAATACACAGTTTTAGTTGTTTATAGTGGCCACATTAATATAGAATTCAATTGATGATTGAGGTTGAGTGCATATGCGCTATTTTACGACGTTAATCAGGACTCATCCAGTCAGAATTTAGAGTCCATCTTGGTGCAGGTGTGTGTTGGACATGTTTAATTTCCTTGAGTGTTTTGTGAGAGATATGGCCTGAAAGACACATTGCCCAGCATGTGGGTATGGTTATAAGCC
>NW_015766939.1:0-690 GCF_001515625.1 Sinocyclocheilus rhinocerous
TATCAGAACCCCTTGACTAGAGTTTCACAGAGATAAACAAAGAGAGATAAATTGTGAAAGAGTGAGAGTGGATAGATGAAGTTGGAAGGTGAAGTAAGAGATAAACAAGATAGATTGTGAAACAATAAAAGGGACCATGGGACAAGAAGGCAGAGGAAAGTGTGTTGGGGACAAAATTAGCTGCTCCATTTCCATTGGTAGAAAATGTTTACTTTTGTGCATGTGATAAGACTCAGCACAAATAAGTCATCAATTATGTGTACAAAAGCAGAGCACTTGAGAGAGAGAGAGAGAGAGAGAGCGAGAGAGAGAGGAAAAATACATTAGCAAAATCATGCTAATAGCCAAAACACCTACTCAAATTTAAACTTTAGCTTGTAGTCTTTGGATACATCTACTAGATTTCAAATTTTTGCAACTTCAGATTGTTTCCACAGAGCAACGTCTTGCAGCTGGGAATCTGTGATGTCTCAGAGGACATTGGTGTCATGTCACTCCATGTGTGTTTATGTTAGGAGGGGTCTATGTGTAAGAAGAAGAAAAAAAAGTTACTAACACAATGGTACCTTACAAAACAAAGAGCAATGTCAAAGGCTGGGTGAGATATTCTTAAACTTGCACTTGTGTATTTCATATGATAACACGCATATGTGGAAAGCAGAATAACCTGGAGTTTTTTTTTTTTTTTTA
>NW_015766940.1:0-690 GCF_001515625.1 Sinocyclocheilus rhinocerous
ACTACTCAATTACCTGTGCTCCCACTGACCTCCCTATCTCTCTCTTGTTTTCTCTCTTTCTCTCTCAAAGGGCTGTCTGAGGAACGATTTGTGTGCAATTTATGAACTTTTATTGTCAAATTATACTTTTAATTGCACATAATAATTGTAAAACTATTCATTGCAAAAATATTTATTGTTTAAACAGTATTTTATTGTTTATTGTTTATTTTTTTTTAACTATAAGAATAAAATGGGAAAAGCACAACGTTGTAAATATAACATATTAGTGGAGTTCAAATTAAATCCTATACCAATTTTTCATGTTTGCCATTGAATCTTGAATGACAGCTCTGCAATCACTTTCAAATTGCATTTTTTTCCCCTGAAAATATTTTTCTAAACAATCTTCTTCCTATAATATGGTGGTTACATGTGACATCTTGATTTTCTAGCTTTAATTCAATGTGTTACTTGCTATTTCTTTGTGAAATTTTATAGCGGATCCCACATTTACCACTGGATCTTGATTGGCAGCTCTGCAGTCACTCTCAAATTGCTCAGATTTTGTTTTTCTGAAAATAATATTTATATCATTATATTATATATTATTATTATTATATTATATTTAGATTAATTATTAATACTTATTCATTATCAATTAATTATATATTAATTATAATTATATTCTTATTATAATATTATATATCA
>NW_015766941.1:0-690 GCF_001515625.1 Sinocyclocheilus rhinocerous
AGTCTTGACGGCTCCATGCAAGGATTCAGCCATTCCGGCCACTTTGTCCAATCCCACAATTCTGTCCACTGATGAAAACAATGAAAAACAACACCCATTATGCAGGAAACCAATATAAGAGTTAAGACAACTTTTCATGTTTATCTGTGGAGTCTTTTAGTGTCCAGGGTGAACATTAGCAGACCACCTGCATATTACACACTGGCAGAACCAGACTCACTTTTCTCTATGACGACCTAAAAGCCTGACAAACAAAAGCTCAATGTAGCAGGTGGATTGTCGTCAAAGCTTGTTAGACATTAGTGACATCCGAAATCATACTCAAATTATATAATTAATACCAACCATTAAATCAATCTACTGGCTATTAATCTACTCAAAGTGTCATACCATCCTTCCAGAGCTCAGACACAAACTTGTCCGATGATTGGTTGAGTAGAGTAGCCACATTGTCATTCAGAGGGTCCATGTTTTTCATTAGCCATTCATTTGCCTTGTAATCGACCTGTACAAGACCAGACAGACATATACACAATAACACTTAAAAAATAACATCCAATAAGGCATTTCCTCTTAAGCCCCATTTGTTTTTAGTTTTATATGGGGAGGTGAGAGAAATGTAATGTTCTAGAACATAAGTCATGGCCAAAAGTTTTGGCAGTGACATAAATGGTGTTTTGCCAAGTTTGC
>NW_015766942.1:0-690 GCF_001515625.1 Sinocyclocheilus rhinocerous
AGTTCTTAAAAGAACCTTTTTTTTTTTAGTGTGAAGAGCATCATAATAATCTAAAGAACCTTTTCCCACTATAAAGAACCTTTTGTGCAGTGGAATGGTTCCATGAATGTTAAAGGTTCTTCATGGAACCATACATGCCAATAAAGAACCTTTATTTTTAAGATTGTATAATGCATAAGCAGACTGAATAAGAAGCAGGCAGGTTTGCAGCTGCACAGTCCGGCTAAAAACAGTGACAGACTGTGATTACGAGTCTGCTATAGGGGAGCTCGGTGCACTGGCGTCTGCATCTGGATCAAGTTGCGTTCCCTATCCGCCTGCCCTAGGGCCAACATGCCATTAAGTGCCAGTTGTTTGGAGCAGTAAAGCCTGCAGACTAGCAGCCCTGACGTCAGCCTGCCGGGCTGAACTGGGCAGCCCATGCAACTGTGGGTACACAGAAATTTTTTTTTTTTTTAAATTTTAAACAATGGACTCCAACACCCAGAATCGCAACAGAATGGAAAGGGATGATATTCCCAAAAGAAGTCTGAACTTTGAAACGGCCGGATCAAAAACATGTTTGCCAATCCAGAAGGTCTGGAGAGAAAGGAAAGCACATCAAGCTGTCCACCTTCAAATGCACTGAGGGCCAATGAGATCGCTGAGCCTCAGGCAAAAGCTTCTGAGGTACTGAAATAAATACGAGAC
>NW_015766943.1:0-690 GCF_001515625.1 Sinocyclocheilus rhinocerous
CACTTTTTTTTTTTTTTGCATGACAACAAAGTGGCTTCCTGCATGTTGAATACTGACTTTAATTTGGCACAAAAAAGTATATAACATTATGTTAATAATGTTTATTTTACAAATATGTATTTTGAAAATGCTTCAACATTTATTATTTTTAAAAAGCTCAAAAATTATGCTAAGCATTTATTTTTCCAGGAATTTTATGACACTTAAATAAAAGTAATAAAACTATTCGTCTATAGACTTCTGACATTAATTTTGTGTCATTCAGTGACATATTTTCATTTTTTTCTGAATAGGTGTTTACCATTCTTTTAGTATATATTGCCTTCCATGGTGGCACTATCAAGATTTAAGATGTGCTTAGAAACCTTCTCAGTCTATCTGTCTCACTGCTCTATCTAGGCATCTCGATGTAACCTTTCTCTGATTCATTCTTCCCAAATATGGAAGTCCCGGAAGCGGCTGCCCGTGGCTCAGCTGAGTGACAGCAGGGAGAGCGCCGGGGACGCAGGACCAGACCTCCATAGCCGAACCACATCTCGCTTTTCCTAAAGAAAACGTGAGAGTAAACCCCGGATTCCTTGTCAGAGGTAATATTTCGGTAAAAATGACTCTGTGTCATGTTATTATTCCAGGTCGTTAGCGGGACGCTCTGAGCGGGTGGGAGGTTCTCATGGAAACGTGCGCGTTTTT
>NW_015766944.1:0-690 GCF_001515625.1 Sinocyclocheilus rhinocerous
TTTTTTTTTTTTTTAAATAACAAAATGATAAATGTTTGATAACACAACCCATGTTAGTATGACATACTGCTGAATAGCATTACCTTTAGCCTTGATAGGCTATTCTCCAGAAGATAATGAATGTTTAAATGTTTAATCATATTTGTTGAATTTCTATAGTCCCATTTAAATTATTATTTGACATGCAGTATAACAATTGGCAGTCTTTCTTTTAGTTAAAAAAACATCCTGCTAACAAACTTGTTTTTAGCGGCAATCACAGCAAGATCAGCCATGCCATTATGTCAATGCACTAATATTCAGAAATATTAAATGATGATACTGAGGATTTTCCTCTAGTATCGGACCAGTAATAATGGCCCTATAGCTACACCAATGAGATCTTGCTTACTGAAGCTTGTAGTATGACATTTTGTGTTTCTGCAGGACTATATGTGTAGGTTTGTGTGTTTGAATGTGTTCTTTTGCTTGTTTTGATTGTGTGTGGCATTACTAGCTTTTGCTGCCCCATTGTCCAATTAAAATGAAAGCATCAGTGAGTTTAGCTGAAGGAGGAGGGGGGGAGAGCAGGCCTGCTTCAGTCTGGCCTTATTACCGCAGAGCTTTGCAAGAATGCGTCCCCCAGGGGGCCTGTCTCTCCCAGCATCCCACCGACACCATGCCTTCATTAACTCCTATCCATATTGCGCC
>NW_015766945.1:0-690 GCF_001515625.1 Sinocyclocheilus rhinocerous
GCTCAAGGTATAAATGGATATTAGCTTCGGTTTAAACAAACTTGGGTCTGGCCGATATGCTGAGTGCTGGCGGGGCCGTATTAGATCGGGCGAGAGATATGAATGTGTTATGGTGGTGAAATTGTTTTACGCATTAATATGCGGCGGGAGTGCTGGAATACGATTACGGAATGGCTCCAAACAGATTTGTGTTTAAGAATAGGGATGTGCACAACTAGTCAGTGGGTTGGCTCAACTAGTTGTCGACTAATCTGTTTCAAGGAAGCATTGTGTAAATAGGCTGGTTCAAGTTCACCTGACTCCAATCGGATACGTTTCTTAGAAGGCATTTACATAAAATCCATTTTATGTAGCACATTAAAAACTCTTCTTTTTTTTTAAGAAATTAATATTTTTATTCAGCATGGACACCTTCAGTTGATCAATAGTGAAAGTGAAGACCATTATAATGTTAAAAATTATTTCTATTTCAAATTAATGCTGTCCTTAGCTTTCTTCATCAAAACACCCGGAAAAAAATGTATGAAAATATCCACAAAAACATTGATAAAATCTAAAGGAATGTTCCTTGAGCACAAAATCAGCATATTCGAATGATTTTTAAAGGATCATGTGACACAGAGGTCTGGAGTAATGACCGCTGAAGATTCAGCTTTGCATCACAGGAATAAATTGCATTTTAAAATATAT
>NW_015766946.1:0-690 GCF_001515625.1 Sinocyclocheilus rhinocerous
AGTAAACATAAACAAATACGTAAATAAAATATATCGCCATCATTGCATTTTTAATGAATGTTGTAATACTGAAGAAGAAGAAAAAACATCATCAGACATATTCCTCCTTCAATAGTGTTTAAAAGCAAAGCATGAAGCTGGTTGATGAAAGTGCAGAATGAACAGAGCTGGAATATAGGAGCCGTTTCATTTGTGTCACATGTTATCATCACTATACTTACAGTTTTTATGAGTTGATTTTCATGGAAATTGGTTAAGTGGGACAAGAGTCATTTAAACCAATGTTTCAAAGGAATGAGCATGTGATAGTTAGGTGTGTGTGGTGTGTGAGCAGCTGTTGTGAAGCTCTGCAAAGCTGTTACGTAAAGCTGCAGAGGAGGCTGAGAGGAGACGCACATCTCCACATCCTACACACGCTGAAGTTTGAGCTGGAGGAGAAAATACTGCTGCGATCTACACTCACGCCAGAGAGAATCTCACGAAACATGTCTGTAATATGTTCCACCCCAAGAAATTGCATTTTGTCGACTGAATGAAGCCTAATTTCGTGACCTTTAAGACACTGTTACATTATCTGATGATAGTTAAGCCAAAAAAAGTATTTAAAAAAAAATGTTTAATTATTTATTAAATGTTTAATTATTTAGGACCATAAATACATTATATTACATTATTTGATGACAATTAAGC
>NW_015766947.1:0-690 GCF_001515625.1 Sinocyclocheilus rhinocerous
GCGCTGTTGTATTTTTTGCTCTCATACACCATCTCCATCATGTTGTTGTAGCAGTCGTAGAGAATAAAGACTGTGAGATGGCACATCAGCGCAGCCTCACGCCGCTGCTGCAGAGATGATATGCACGACTTCAGTTACTGCAGCATTAAAGCAACTGAATGATGTGTTTGTCGGTTATAGTTAGAACATATTAGCTTTCAAACCGAATCTGTTGTAAGAAGCATTATCTGTGTGCCTTTTTGTGTGATACTGTACTCATTGCTTCTCAGGGCCTCTTGAATTCCCACTGAATATAAGTAGGGTTAAGGCTGGTCAGCACCTGGATGGGAGACCACCTGGGAAGTTTAAGATTAAGGCTGCTGCTGAAGAGGTGTTAGTGAGGCCAGCAGATGCTGCTCACCCTGAGCTCTATGTTGGTCCTAATGTCCCAGAACAGTGATGGGGACAGTGTTCAGCAAAAAGGCACTGTCTTTCTGATAAGATGTTAAATTGAGGTTCTGACTGTCTGGGGTCTGTAAAAATCCCAGTTGCGTTTCTTGAAAAAAGAGTAGGGATGTAACACTGGCATCTTGGCCAGCGATAGGTGCAACAAAATAATTTTTAGTACTCTGTCAGATTATTGTATTAATTTACATATGTACCTTAAATCAAGTCAAGTCACCTTTATTTATATAGTGCTTTTAACAATAC
>NW_015766948.1:0-689 GCF_001515625.1 Sinocyclocheilus rhinocerous
CGAGAAACATTTCTGATTATTATCAATGTTGAAAACAGTTATGCTTCTTAATATTTTTGTGGAAACCATGACACATTTCCCCCCAGGATTCTGTGATGGATAAAGTTCAAAAGAACAGTATTTATTTTAAATATAATTTCTTTCCAACAATGGAAAATTCATTAGTCAAAATTGACCAATTTAATGCATCATTGCTGAATAAAATTAATTTCTTAAAAAAAAATTTGATTACATAAGTGAAAAAGTAGAGTTAGTAAATAGCAAGAGCACAGATGTAATGGAATTTATGCACATTCTGCAACTATAAAATAAAGACAAGAGACTGATTTTACAAGATTGATTTTATTAACTATAATACAGGTCACAGAAGGCCTTACTGTTTATACACCATTCCCATTGAGACTAATTACCAACTTCATTTATTTCTGTTTTTTTCCCATTCTATTTTTTTTTTTCTTTGTTCATTTTTTTTCTTCCTTTTTTAATACTGAGAGCGGCAGACCCCTCTCCCTGACCTGGTCTCGAATCATGCACTACATCATTGTGGCCTTTACACCATTCACAAAAAAAAAAAAAGGTCTCATTTTTTAATTATTAAAATAAAAAGAACACCTTTTCTATCACCATTGACTACAGGGCAAAGTGTCAGACCCCCTAACGTACAAATAAACAACCATTCTGAATATAGT
>NW_015766949.1:0-690 GCF_001515625.1 Sinocyclocheilus rhinocerous
AGATTCCACTATATAAGCCAGCATTATATCCACAACCTCCTGCAGAAAATTCATGGTCTTCGCGTCCCCATTCAGCGCAGGTAAAAGATCTGTAAAGAATAGCACGATTGTATTATTAACAGATGATTGCATTTAGTGAAAGAATCAAGTGTAAAATAGCTTCATTTAACCTTGAGAAAGAAACAAAGGACAACATCTCCGAAATGCATTGTTAGTTTACATGTTTATACTATAACCGTTTTATCCATTCATTTACCCAGCAATGAACAGGCAGGGTTTAATTTTATTTATTCTTTATTTTAATTAAAAAATATATTTTTTACACACATAAATGTCATTTTAAAAATTGTTTTGGAAATGACATTTAAAAATAAGTATTATAGAGACGACGTGCAAAAAATCAAGACATGGGTAATAAAAATATAGGCCTATTACAACGCTTTTTAACGAATAATGCAGTCTGAATAAACATACCACAAAAACTAAAATAACTGGACATACATTTAAGTCGAATAAAACCACGTAACGTAACCAATATAACCAACCATGAAACCAACACATCAAATCAATTTGGCCTTTTTTTCAGTTGTGATAGCGATGTGATTGTGGTTTACCTGTTGAATAGAGATCAGAGAAACACAGGGTGGCTTTGGGGCAGTTACAGGGTTTATTACAGCCGCAGCTCTCGGC
>NW_015766950.1:0-690 GCF_001515625.1 Sinocyclocheilus rhinocerous
ATATCAGATTTTCACCACATGATTATTGTGGCCAAAAGAATTCACAATAATGACATTATTGCAATATTTATACATAGAAATGTTAAAATAAATAAATAATGCTATGTATCATTCAAATGTTTCTTTACTGTCATCTTTAACTGTTGATTTTGTGTTTTCTCTTTTTTGGCCAATGAATGACACTCAAAATACGCATGTAAAGAGGTGGAGTTTGTAACCATAACAACAGTACAAAAGCATACAAAACAGAACATACTGCTGTACAGCATTTCCTGCAGACTGGGGTGTGTAACACCCCATCTTTTTACGGAATCCCAAAACACTTTCACACTGGCAAGCAAACTTTTTCAGTTGTGGGTAGAGTGTCTCTCTTTCGTCTGTCGTCTCCTCGGATATGATTTTTTTCAACAGCACTAGTAGCTACACAACATGTCACTGTGGTCTTCTTTCCATTTTATGACAGGTGACTTACCAGAGTTAAGGTGCAATACTGCCACCTAAAGGGGTTCGCACACCGGACGAGAAGCGCAGTGCCACGCCGCATCTTTAAAATTGGAACACATTGTTTTCACCAGTGGCTCCCAGCTACAATTCAGGACATTTTCCATTAAATCAGATTAGATTTGCCCCAAATTACTGTTAAAAAGTTAGTTCACCCAAAAATGAAAATTAGGCTGCGTTTTACTCACC
>NW_015766951.1:0-690 GCF_001515625.1 Sinocyclocheilus rhinocerous
CAACAACAACTAGTATTTTTCAATCATTGTCACTCAACCTGAGCCAAAACCATGTAAATGCATTGATTGCGCTGCTGGGCTCTTACATGTTACAGGGGTGATTGCATTCCCCTCCACTCCTCTTTTTCCCACACATATCTCCACAGCTATGAGGGATCTCAGTGCGCTGAAACTCAGGATTGGTCACCTTCCCTGTCCATTAAAATGAAAGGTGAAAAAACAGAAATCAAGAGGACCAAATTCTTCAGTTTTACAGCATTATTCATTATAAACAAAGCCACGTTATCATTTTACAAACCGTGAGTGATTTAGAACAGAAACAAAGATATCATGTAAGATGCAGAAACCAAAATAATCTTACCACAGAAGCAGGTGTATGCATTAGGGGCTTTGAGAGCCACATGCTGGCACGCAGGACAACGCCAACCTTCAGTGCCATCTGTAAATATTGAACCATTTAAATTTGTTATTAAACTATGGACTAGCCCACTGTATTTAGCATTTATTTTTTTAGAAATCATGTCTACAGTAGTCTGTCTGTATAGTTTCTGTATGTTAAAGTTTCTTTTAAGAAAGTCAGTTCACTCTGCAGTCGTATTTGTGACACCTCCAGGCAGCTATTTTAGGCATGCAAGACCAACTTCTATCTAGGGCTGGGTATCGAGTTTGATACTTTTTAGGCACCGACCG
>NW_015766952.1:0-684 GCF_001515625.1 Sinocyclocheilus rhinocerous
TATATATATATATATATATATATATATATATATATGTATAATGTATAAAAATATATAAATATATTTTTTAATAATTGCCATAAATGTACTGGGTCTTTTATTTATTTGAATGTGTGTTTAATATGTGCTTAGTGTGCAGATGTCAGTTTTGGTAAAGTACAGTGTGGTCATCAGCACTTACAACGGTCCCTTCAGATAATCACCTGAATGGAAACAACTACAGCTACAGTCTCAGACTAGATCAATTATTATACTTAACTGAATTTAATCTGCATGTTATAGTTACCATATTGTATCATGGAAAGTGTCTCAAACATTAGCATTCAGTGTCAGAACATATACACATTTAAGTGGTTTTCCCACTTATGCATTTATTTTCCAAACTATACCCATCAAAATTTGGACAGCAGAGAAAATGTGTATTGCAGAAGGATGTAGCTTATGTATAAGTACTATGCAGTTCAATTTAATAGTGCTCTTTTATACAGTAACCTTAGCTTCTAAAATGTAATGGACTTTACATCCCTGCGGGAGAAAAGTGTCTTGAATAGTTCCTTGAAAATTTAACTTGAGATGAGTATGTGAGTTGAGAAAATTAGCAAGGTCATGGTTAATGGAATTCCTTAGAGTTCCAACGTCGAGACTTCACAGCCAGTTTGGCAGCCTGCAGCTGATGTTAATTTA
>NW_015766953.1:0-690 GCF_001515625.1 Sinocyclocheilus rhinocerous
ATAGGTGGATCTCGAACACGAGATGATGAAAGAGAACATGTTTCTGCAGACAATCACCTATTACACCTTTAATATGCAAAATGTGCATTTTCATTCAGATATGGTTGCAGCATCATTTTAGGTGTAATTTAGTGCTATTGTTTAAACAATGCTTGATTGAAGTGAAGAGACGGCTGATGGGATTTAAAATGTGTGTACATTAATGATGTAAATCAAGGTATCCTAATATAACCCCCGGAACGCAATAGGGTTAGTTTTGACCGTGATTGGGCTCATTTTGAGAACTAATTCGGCTGGTTCTGTTACACAGCCCTGGTGTCCTCTGATTCTCAAAGTGTGTTTTTTAAGAGCCACTTCTTTTGAGTGAAGCATTGAGGCAGTTAATTTTAATTTTAATGATAAAATATGGCCAATACAACACATTGGGTATTAGATTAGAAAACTGGCGAGTAACCCTGCTCTGTTTGGAGTTACTTTATTATACAGTAGCTCTGCTTTTTTACCCAGTTTCAGACACAGTGGTCATTTAAGTTTTAAAATGCATTGTTCAATAAAGTTAAAGTGGAATTAAATGTATAAAATAATCTCTTTTTTCAGATCTGGTCCTCTGCATGGCAGTGAGCTGTGATGTAAAGATGGAGTTTGTTAAAGAGGAGAATGATGATGATACATGCCATCAGTGTGGAAAGA
>NW_015766954.1:0-690 GCF_001515625.1 Sinocyclocheilus rhinocerous
CAAGACAAGAAATTCTACAAAATATATACAGGTTGCATTATCAAGTGTCCACAGAGCTCTCGCCTGCACCTTATCTAACGTCTTTGGGACAGAATTCAATGTGACAGCTTGAGTTGCTAAGTTTGGAGGCAGTACATTTTCTTCAAACAAGCACTGTTTGAGTCTTTCTAAGTACTGATAAGCCTGTCCTCTGTCATTTACTGCCTACTGTATTGTGCCGCTTCCTTTGCTGGAGCAAAAAAATATATAAACCACTCTTACCGTTTCAAAGGTGCTGCGAAATGATGTATTTCTTTTTAAAGCCATAAAGAAATAAAGCAAGTGGAAGGATGACTAAAGTTTTTGGGTCAAGGAACAGAAGGTTACTGAACGAAAAAAGACCAGTGATGCACGCTAATATTTATTTGTATGACCAAAATAGTTCTGCAGGGGGCAGTATTGCTCTTTTTCACAGCCCTTGACTTCTTGGATCTCATATAAGAAAGCTTTTCTTTCCACAGTGCTTCTCCATTAAGAAACCAAGTCATACTGTATCAAATCTAGGCAAAATAATATAGGTGGTATTTTGGGGTTGGGGCTGAACTTTGGGTGGTGGCAAAAAAAAAAAATATAAAGACTAAAAATTATTTGCATGAACCCTAAATCATTTATATGACATTTAGATATGCAATCACTCACTAAATTGCATGA
>NW_015766955.1:0-690 GCF_001515625.1 Sinocyclocheilus rhinocerous
CTACAAAACTGCTGTCTTCACACTCCCACTCTGAGCCAAGGTCAAACACAGTGTTTGCACAAACCAAGGTTAAAAAATAAAGCGATAGGCTTCCCGGTGCAATGACTCTATTTTAAAACACAGCTCCTGTCCTCAAAGACACGGCATGCTAATGGAGTGGCTTACTGTTACAGCTGAGACACGTGCATGGAAGCTACTAATCATTAACAAGTAAATTAAAGTCAGATGAAAAGACTGATACGAGTCACGACTGTCAACTTAGAAATATGACAGGAACATGTGTTAAACTCTGTTTAAATGGCATGAAGAACTGCAGCTATGTACAGTATATACTATACACTATTAATGCATACTAACAGAATGCATTATGCAAAGATAAACACTAGTATGTTACATAACTCTTACTACATTGCATGCATAATTATGCAGTCTTTTTATCATTTTGAAAATAAAAATGCACTGCATTTTTAATCCAATTTTAAGTCTAAACTCAAATTTATTTATTAAATTTTCTTATTAACATATTTAAAAGTTTAGACATCCATGTATAGATAGATCGATAGTTCTGATAACATATCAATACTACTATAAAATATGACTCCTAAATAGTAATAATGTATTTTTAGAACTTTTTATTTGATAATAACAATATTTTTTATTATTTTTATTATTACTACTACTACTAAATAA
>NW_015766956.1:0-690 GCF_001515625.1 Sinocyclocheilus rhinocerous
TGTCTTACATCATAGTGTAAATGTTCAGAGTGAATATTGTCCCAGTACTACAGTACCTGCTGTCTTTAAGAAGGAACAGATTGTGGTGAAGAACAATGAAGATTAAAAATAAAATGCTTAAGAAAGATTTTTTTTCCCCCACAGAAGTTTATCAAATTATGTTGGAGAAAATTATTCGAATTCAACACATCTGAGCCAGATGGAGGCAGTGGTCCGTCACATTGTGTTTGACAGCAGGGATGTGATAACTTCCAAGTGCAGTTCAAACAGTTTTGCTGAAGACTTTGATGCAAAGAGAGAAAAGTCTCTTAGAAACCATTTCCTTTTCTGCCAAAGATTCCCTTGTGAACATGCCACATGAGGACACGAACCGCCTCTATATTTAGAGATTATTGACTCGGTATACAAACAATAATGGGTTTATCTCTTCAAATTGAATGGGCAAGGATATATTTAAAAGAAATGAAGCTGTTTTATGGAACCGAGATAACAGTGGCACCATTCAAACCCTGGTTGTTCACTATAAAGCTGTTTTTGACTGACTGCATATTAATCAATATTGTAATCATATCAAGTCATCTTTTTTCTATTAATACTCTTATTGTATCCTTCTCGTCAGGGACCATTGGCCCCAGCGTTCCCTCTCCGAGTTCTAGAAATTTCCTCCCTTCCATCTGTGAACTGGTTTGG
>NW_015766957.1:0-690 GCF_001515625.1 Sinocyclocheilus rhinocerous
AGTCATATACACCTAGGATGCCTTGAGGGTGAGTAAAACACAGGCAAATTTTCATCTTTGGGTGAAGTATCCCTTTAAAGTCAGATGTTTCAGGTCGTGCTTATAGGCCTGTTCAAGACCTGCTTAAAGTAGCCTGTTCTCTGCTAAACTTCCACATGAGCAGGGCTGCACAGTTAATCAAAATTACACTGAAACCGCAATATGTTGTGCAGTTATAACATGGCAAAGACTGCTTTGTATCTTCTGTTGAATACAAAAGAAGATATTTTGAAGAATGTTGGAAATCTGTTTCGGTTCCTGAACATCCCTTTGACAAAAAAATACAATGTAAGACAATGGGAACCGAAGCTGTTTGGTTAATGTCTTCCTTTATGTTTCACAGAAGAAAGAAACTCATAACTCTGCAGCTTTCCACCAAAATAAAAGCTTGATGGTTTAACGTTGTGAAATGAAGAAATAAAGACTGCCATAAATAATAGTATTGTTATTTAACCAATTTACCATAATTTAAAACATTAATAATATTTCTTATTTTGTTTAACATTTGTATTTAGCAGTAATAATAATATATGATTATTATTGTTTTAATTAATACATTTATTTAAATTATTAAACATGATTATTTTATAGTCATATTGATATAATCACCAAATGTTTGGTCAGATTATACAGCCCTAAAAACAATTAATT
>NW_015766958.1:0-690 GCF_001515625.1 Sinocyclocheilus rhinocerous
ACATTACAACAGAGGAATGAGAGAGTGGAGGAGAGAGATAAACAGTCTCCTAATTAAATGATCTTTGTTAACAACAGAACAGGACCAGACACTGCCAGAGCATCACACACACACATGCTTACACATATTCACAACTTCACACACCAGCACCTTCACTCAAACATACTCACACACTCACTTTGCTTTCATTATCAAACCTAAAATAGGTCATATGTAAATGCACGCAGACAAATGTGTAGGTGACAAGTCACTGGCGAGGAAGAAAATGGCAAGTTTGAATGAAAAAGCGAGATGTAAAATTGACTTCATCTTCTGTGAATGCTATTAAAAAAAACATTGCACATTCAATCGAGCAGGAATTCCGTTTTATTCTGTGTCTATTGGTCTTTCTCACCTGTGTTTTGGTAGTTTATTTTAGGTCTTGTTGACTGCTTCAGGTTTCACAGTGTTATTTATTGGATTACACTCGGCTTGTCCCCTCTAGAGGTGTGAGGAGAATGTTTGCCCTGGTTCTGGGATCATAATCATCATAATAATCCATATGCACAGGCCCTGTGGACCTGAAAACCATTGAGAGGATGCCAGGACTCAAACACAAATGCCTTGAAAGCAAAGAATCACAAAAAGCATGAAGAAATAAGCTTTTACCAACAAATCTCAAATTAAGACAGTTTCAGTCCCCGCTGGGGA
>NW_015766959.1:0-690 GCF_001515625.1 Sinocyclocheilus rhinocerous
TCTGAACGCTGTACAAGTTTAGATATTAGAGAACAAGCTAACACAGTCCTTAACCTGCACTTTATGATGATTCATAGGCAAAACATACACCAAAATGAATAATTATGCATAAGTGTTTGTGCAAAGCGTGTTAAAAGGTGATTTCAGCAAATGTACATCAACACGGTCTATGACTGCAGCTATAAACGCATTAACTCCATGAAAACTACCTTTATATGTGACTTAACACTTTTACGTGTGTGCATATGTGTGTGTCGTTCGCTAGGCCTTCCATCACCGGAGTTTTGTTCGGGAGGCGACCCGCCCTCTCGTACCTGGGTTTGTAGGCCCAGCCCGCGCTCTGAGCCGCCGCGCTGACCGGCTCTGTGAAGCTGGGGCTCGGGTAGTTCCTCTCCATCATCCGCCTTGGATCGGGAATGACGCGCGTTCCCCGATACAGCTACACATTCAACCGAGCGTGAGAAAATCACATATTCCTCCAAACGTTACGTGTCCTGCGGTGATCCGAGCGCTGGTGGCGGGGGTCGGGCGGCTGATTTGTGCTGTGGTTTAAGCGCAGGGTGAGAATCGCTGCTCGTGGCCCCCAAACAATCACAGAGAGACAGAAGCGCTGCTGCCTCAAGTCCCCATATTGGCGTTTCTCCCAAACATTCACTTCCGACAAACTTTAGATGGAAGTTGCTTTTCTCC
>NW_015766960.1:0-690 GCF_001515625.1 Sinocyclocheilus rhinocerous
AAATGATATGCATTATAATTTTATATTATTATTATAGCAAATTTATATTTTATCATATTAATATCATTAATGATAATACTAATAGTGCATGTGTTGCTATTGTAGTTTATTTGTGTCAAATAGCAGTAGTAAAACAATAATTTAAATTTAGTTTTGAATTTCAGTTATTGGATACTTCATTCATTAAAATAATCCTTCACTATTGATCATAAAAACAGTATATCAATCGATTTTGTGCTGTTATATTATACTCAGTAATTTTGGTTGTGTCAGCTGCAAAAACAGCACAGTATTTACCTTCCCATCACCGATTTATTCCACATCTTAGCCTTCTTGCTGTCAGGTAAATGTGTTATTGCCTTTTAACCTCAAGTGATGTGTATAAATAGCCCTGGCAAAATGTAGGGTAGGTCAGAGTTGGGAAAAAACATATGTCTAAAATGAATAAATCAATCATCGCTTACAGCCGAGCTAGAGTGTTGCAGGATAAGTGATACCTTAGCATTTGAAAACCCAGCTGTCTAGACAGCCCTTTTCCCCCAAACAGACAAATCAATATATATTGATTACCCACTATGCCCTCGGGAATGACACGGATATGCTGCTTGGCAGGCAAGTGCACCCGAACGGACCGAAGAGGAGCTTGAATCTGTTTAAGTGTGCCACCCTGACTGAATTTGTGTTCACCTG
>NW_015766961.1:0-690 GCF_001515625.1 Sinocyclocheilus rhinocerous
TATATTAACAATGTAAGAAACATTGTTAATAAGGTCTGCATAATTTAGAGAAAAAAATCTAATAGCAATTTTTTGATGATAATTTTAATCATTATCATCATTAAAATAAAAAAGCTTTTTTTCACAGGTTTTCTGTGCTTGTTTGTATGGCTGCACAATATCAATACTATTATAAAATAACAACAACAACTAATAAACAGCTATTATGATTATCACTTAAATTAATAAATGAAATAAGAAATATTACTATTGTAATATGTGTATATGAAAAACCTTTTATTTTACAGTACAACTTCAAAATGACAATACTAATATTTAATACTCAATTTAATCTTTTTTCAAACCATAAAAACATGCTTTTATTTTGGCAGAAAGCCACAGGGAGCCCTTAAAGATTCTCTTTACAGCATATGTGTTTATTTAATTAAATCACAGCCTTTGTGATTTGATCATTGCATTAAGCCATATCACAATTATGGATTTTGATTAAACATGCAGCCCTAATTGCAGAGATCTGTTTTTCATTTGATCTCCTTTTTAATCCCATCACTCCTGTCTTGGAGAAACCATTAAGATATAAAAGCACTGTAAAAAGTACTGTAAAAATACATTTTGTGATTTTTCTTTCTGAAGTCTCTTGTCTTCATGGGAGGGCAGAGATAGGTCAGTGAAGCCCAGTTTCAGGCCAAC
>NW_015766962.1:0-690 GCF_001515625.1 Sinocyclocheilus rhinocerous
CGCCTCTGTTTTCTACGTCATAAATATTTAACCAATTCAATCCCCGGGCGGGGCTTTTCATTCTTTTAGGTTTCTATTTACAACGTGTTTTTGCAGCCAATCACAGACATGTCTGTTGATTTCATGAACGCAATGGCCAATCAGAAGTTAGTCAGAATCCACTCACCACTTAAAGCGCTGAATCTGCACTCTCGCGAATGTTCTCATTAGAACAAAGTGTAGATAAGAGATTAATTGTGCACTGTAGAGCTTCATTGATCATAACAGAACTTTTGTGAGATCACGATGAACTATGAGTGACAGCTTTTTAGTGATTATAAGGGGAGCAGTGTTTGCACACTTTCTAGGCTGTAATCCATTCAGAATTTGAATAAATTCACTCACTGATTCACTCTCTGATAACCATTTATCCAGTATTGCCACTTGCCATTGTGTTGCATTCAAAGACGTATAATTTAGTAGGGACGCTATAGGGACATGTCCTCGCCAATATCCAGTGACTACTAAATTGTCCCTAGCAATCAAGGGCGTAGATTTGGGTTGAATTACTGCTTTCAAATCAATAAAGCGTGATTAATCACATCCAAAATAAAAGTTGGTGTTTACATAATATATGTGTTTGTACTGTGTATATGTATATGGATATGTAAATACACACACATACATGAACATATTTAAGAAATATATGTA
>NW_015766963.1:0-690 GCF_001515625.1 Sinocyclocheilus rhinocerous
TCAGACATCGTATCGATCCATATCGATGAATCGTTACACCCCTATAATTAACTTCCTCAACCTACGCAGAATGAGGACAAATTACAAGGATCAGCTGATGTGGGAATAGCGGTTCCGCCACATTTCAACCATTTAAAGGATACAGCCACATTATGAGTCAGTCTAAGTGTAGAAGAAATGGCTGAGAGGTTTGGGCAGAAACTGAAAGAAAAAAAAAAGTTACATAATACAATATAATCAAAATACATATTATAATCCATATGCATTTAAATACAAATTTATTTTCTTTATAGAAGAAATTCATTCTAAATAAATTTTGCAACATAATGACAAGTTAACTGACTTGACCCTCAAAAAGAAGAATCTTTTAAAATAAAGAGACTCAATTCTAAATTCTCCAAATAAATGAAAGAGAATGTAACATGAGTAAATCGAGAAGTGAAACCTACGTCATGGCCAAAGACTCAGCTCTATGGATAGTGTTATGACATCACAAAGGAATATACACGTCTGCAATTATTGTTTTTAAATTTTAAACAGAACTAATTTTAATTGCTTCACAGTCCTAATGATCAATTTAACTGCATAGTGCAAATGGAATACAATGTGAACCTTCAAACACACCAAATCATATTCACGTCTTTTTGTGGGTTTTACAAATATTTAACCAATGAACAGCATTCAAAAGAG
>NW_015766964.1:0-690 GCF_001515625.1 Sinocyclocheilus rhinocerous
TTTATAAAGAATCTAAAAAGTTTAAATTAGAATTTATAAAATTATAAAATTAATTTAAAAAAGGTTAGAATTGGTACATGGTTGACACTGTATGCTTTCAACACTACAAATTAATCATGCATTTAAAATTTGTTGTTTCCTGGTTACCTAAATGTCTACATGTCTAAACAGTTTAAAATACCATAAACTAAAACAAAATCCTATAAAATATAATCCTATAAAAATCCTATAAAATAAAATAAAAATACTTTTTAATTTAAAAAATCTAAAAATAACAAAGATTCTACAAATTGTTAAATGTTATTTAACAATTTGTTGATTCCTATTTAGTTTTTCCAAACAAAGATACTGTTTAAAATTTCTAGAAAGTGTTTAAATCTAAACTCATAACATTAGAAAACGAATTTGAAAAAAGCCAGAATTGGTACATGGTTGAATAGTTGAGCTTGACGAGTGCAATCAACACAAAAAACTGTTCAGACATTATTTAAAATTTGTTATATATAATGTTAGCTTATAATTACTGTTATCACTTCAAATAACATTGAAGTCTTTGTGTCTTTTTTCCTTAATGGGATGCCAATTTGTACCCTATTCATGGAAATGTGACATCCACAGACAACATAAAAGTATCCTGACAGTAATTTTCTGCGTACACTGTAAAAAATGACCGTGAATTTAACGGTAAAA
>NW_015766965.1:0-690 GCF_001515625.1 Sinocyclocheilus rhinocerous
TTTTTTTTTTTGCTAGCAGCAGCATCTTGAGAACCTGTCAAAACCTTCGGAGCAGCAGGTGAGCTGTGCCTGAAATGATGTACAGTCACAGAGGAAATCTCTAAAAATGGGAGGCATTGTTAGAAAATGTGGTGACCGAAAGCTCTTTGCAAGACTTGCAGACTTCTTTGCTCTGATGCTGTCTGCTTTCAACTTGTAATAGCGTGGTAATGCACTGGCTGGAAGCTCAAAGGCGAATGGTTCGCTTGCCTTGAGAGCAGCTGCCACAGAAATTGGGTGACTGTAAGGGGGGCATGTAGCTCAGGGCCAGGAAAACAAGAACTAAAGTGCTTCCAACAGGGAAACTGATCTTCTGTTAGCTCGTGAGACTGTAATTTTGGACACAAAAATGACCAGTCATTATTTAGCAGACATAGAATTGATATAATATTTTAATTACTTATTTATAGAGTGCTGCAGGAGTTATTTATTTGTGTAGGCTGAAAAAAAAAGCATTTTAGCACTTCTGGTTGTCTGGTTCGTCCTGAAGTCAATGGGTTTTTTGAAAGGGGTTTTTGGGTCTGTAGTAAAACACAAGCTCAAGATATTTTCGCGTTATATTCTACGACATAAAATCCATCAGTAATACCCCCTTGTGATTTTTTTAAAGCTATGTCTAAATGCAGTGCTGGACCTCCAAACCACCAGGGG
>NW_015766966.1:0-690 GCF_001515625.1 Sinocyclocheilus rhinocerous
AAAAAAAAAAAAAAAAAAAAAAAAAAATTTCATTGTCATATTGTTACAAATATTTTTGTAAAAATGTCATATACTTATGTTGTTGAGGATGCTCAGGATGATGCAGACATTGGTGGGGGGAGAGGCCAGTTCTTTAGAGATATGGCTCATGCACCCGGAGCTATGGGTATTGCTGACTCTCCAGTGTTTTGTTCCACACGCATAAAAACTGAGCGTCAGGTTCCCAGGTCAGACACAACTTCCACTGACTTAAGCTATCTCATTACACAGTTAGCTCTTGAAATAGGACAATCAATTTCAGCACAGCTAATGAAGGGAAATGAAAAGGAGGAAAAAGTAACTAACAGCCAGAGTGTAGGTCTAGAACCACCTTCAGCTGATTCTCATTCACTGACCATGACTGGTGTAAAATTAGTTATGCAGTCTGACGTGAAAGAGCCGCCAAGCTTTCGTGGAGATGGCACAGATAAACTTTCTATCCACGAATGGGAAGAGCAAATTGATGTCTATCTAAGGAAGAGAGGTGTGACCACAGGAGAGCAGGCTCAGGAAATGATGTCAAGACTTGGAGGGAGAGCAAGAGACATAATCAAAGTTACCTTACGCAGTAACCCATCATTAAAACCTGGTGAAGACCCAAGAGTTATTATTGACATATTAAAGCAACACTTTAGCGAACTTCAGGTGTGG
>NW_015766967.1:0-690 GCF_001515625.1 Sinocyclocheilus rhinocerous
AAACACCGGTATTCTGTATGAACCGGTATACCGCCCAGCACTAGCGGATTTTATACATGTTGATTTATTTTAGAAATATTGTAACTAAATGCATTTATTGTCTACTAATTACCAAATATTGCAGTTCTGTCTCTCTAACTCAATGTATTCCAATTGGCCGCTATGAAGTTCCTGGAACTGGATCTGAAGTCTACATGAATCACGTGACGATCAACCATTTCGAACTTCTGTTGGCGCAACTCTCTCTCTCAACGCCTCTGACACAAGGTACAACAAGAGGGTAAGTTAAAGTAAGTGACAGAATTTTTGTTTTTGGATGAACTATCCCTTTAAGGTGAGCATTTATGTAATTTTGCTACAATATGAAAAGACTAACAAAACATTTATGGCTCTTTTTTGGCATTATATTTAAATGTTTAAGTGTTTTTGGTCATTTCTCATCATGGGACTACATAGAATCTTTCTGCACTGGTTTTATTCCATAAGAAAAGGTCTTCGACTAAAACACTACCACAGCAAACATTTTTTCAGGCCAAAATGAAATCATCCATCCAACAAACAAATCTGGCCACCGAAATGAAATCAGACATTTGAAAAAAAAAAAAAAATTTTTGTCTTGAACCAAGGATTCAATAATATCGGTCAGGTATCCGATATATGGTTCAGATTAGGGGTGGGAATATTTAGGCA
>NW_015766968.1:0-690 GCF_001515625.1 Sinocyclocheilus rhinocerous
TATATATATATATATATATATATAAATAAACTGCAGTTTGAATTTTTTATGAGGCACTTTTTATATGCATGGAATACCAGAATGCTTTGACAAACTGTGTAATATGCAGTAAGCAATATGTCACCCACGATGGAATGCACTAACCTTACTTTTCATTTATACTTTGTTGAATGAACCAGAAGCAAGATATCTTTCTGACCTTTTTATTTGCTAGTGTACTTCATGTGGAAACATTTAATGCAGCTATTGTTATTCAAGTAAAAAAAAAGAAGATTTTTCAGGGTCAAATCAAGTAGAAACACCTTATTAAGGGAAAAAACTGCACCACTCTTTACATTCACACAGTACAGTATGCAGTAAACAGTATCTTGTGTGCTATAAGCAATACACTAGTATTCCATTCCAAACATAGCATTTTGATCCAAATCCTACAACATGTGATGCATGTAGACTTTGCTCCAAAACACCTTTATTTCCTCTGAGTTGTCTGGAAGCTTTCAGGAGGCCTCTGATGCACAGGGACTGATGCAATGTGAGTGTGATGATGAGCTGACAGTCATGCCTCTGTTTTGTGTCTGACACCTCACTTCCTGTGAAGTGTTGTGGAGCTATCCATTGTGCTGCACTGGGAGTGATGCTGACAGATGCTATGTTCCTCCTTATCACAATGCACAAACATATGCATGAACA
>NW_015766969.1:0-688 GCF_001515625.1 Sinocyclocheilus rhinocerous
ATCCCCCCTCCTTCCACCCCCCTCCATTCTCTATCTCTCTCCTACTCTCTTGCTTTCACACTGCCTCCTTTTCGTCTCCCTTGAAATTTCTTTGAGAAGATTATCCGCAGGTAAGCTTGTTACCGTGGCGATCCTGCGTCAGCAGCTCTTGCTCGCGCACTGACCACTCTGAAAGTGTGTATCTGCGTGTGAGTGTGTGTGTGTGTGTGTGGTAGGAAAGGCAGGTCAGTAAGGATTGGGGGACAGTGTGTGTATGTATGAGATGAGGGTTGAAGCAGCTAGCCAGCCTCCACTAACGTAGTGTGACGACATCATAAGACAGGGTAAATGACTGTCCAGGTGTTTGAGACAGGGGTTCAGGGGAAGGAGTGAAGAAATAGATGGATGGAGGAATGAAGCGGTGGAGGGATAGAGGGATGAACGGGTGATACAAAGCTGTCCCCCAGAGCTCACAGTCTGTGGCCCGCTTCATTGCAACCTTCAGTGAATGCCCCCACAGCACGCCTCCCTTACCACACACACACACACACACACACACACATAGAAACACTGTGGATGAGCTCTGATTCACACACACACCTCTCAACAATAAATTATTGGAAGACAATAAATAAAAGAGGATATTTACCACCACTGGACTTTTACTCAGCTCACAGAGACAGATCTTTTTATTTCTTTAATTTACTTT
>NW_015766970.1:0-690 GCF_001515625.1 Sinocyclocheilus rhinocerous
TTAATCATTGGATATCTCTACCTGAAATTAGCCCGGACCTACTGGCTATCGCAAACGTCTATATTCCCATCCAGAAAAATGAAGAACTGTCCTAAGCAAAAGGTGTTATATATGATCTTCAGTATAGTTCTGACCTATTGGGCGTGTTTCTTACCCTTCTGGTTGTGGCAGTTGCTCAGTATCTATTATTACGCGCACGGGGGGCTCTCGAGCAGTTCGGTTGTGTACATTAACTTCGTTGTAACTTGTTTGGCGTATAGTAACAGTTGTATCAACCCTTTCTTGTACACTTTATTAACGAGGAATTATCAGGAATATGTGAGGAACAGACAGAAAAACAGCACAGAGTTTAAGAAGAGGTTCAGACTGTCATCCCTAAGGTCTGTGTCTTCTGGGAGTCAACAGTTCTGTAATACTTTGACTAATACGCGGCACAGTAATGGCATTCTGGATGCTTACAGCGAACTTTGATATTGTTGCTTAAACATGGCAGTTGTGGAATTGATAATTAACTTAAATGTAACTAATTTATTTCCTCAGTGTTGTATAGCTTGTGGTAAAAGGAAAGATACTAGGGGCCCACTAATTTTCCTTCTTTTAATTATGCCAACAAGAACATTGACCACAGATTACAGCATGATACAATGTAGGCTACTGTATATTTTACGTTTGAATCTAAAAAAAAAAAAA
>NW_015766971.1:0-690 GCF_001515625.1 Sinocyclocheilus rhinocerous
AAGCGCAAAGAACAGATGGACAAAGAGAATAAGATTGAGGATAATGGAGTGCTTGTGGAGGGGGTTGGAATCTTATGAACTTATAAAGAGAAAAGGTAATGTTCACTTACAGTAGCATGCACTGAGTGGTTTTGTGCCCACACGAGAAGATAAGGGAGACATAATCATAAATTAGGTAATTCAAGCAGGTTTTGTTGTTGGGGAATGTGCATAAAAAGTTATAGAAGCTAATAGAAAGCTAATATCACATCCCAGCAGTTGCAACTACAGCTAGCATGTGTTCAGACTCCATAAGTGTCATGTCAAATGAGTATGTGGATGAATGACAGTAAAAAAAAAAAAGGTACAAAGCATATTATACAACATTCACCAGTGTTCAGAGTCATGTGACCCAATGCTTTTTTTCCCCAGTGAGTTGCCTTTTCTTAATTATTAGCTTATGGCATATTCTAGAGGGAGTGTGTCTATTATGTCCTACTCCGGTAAAATCACCTTTTTCTCTCCCTCAGTATGACACAGCAACTTCATTACCGTCACTGTGTTTGATCCTGATAGTAAAGCCCTGTCAGCAGCAGGCCTGTAGGCCTCTGTGCTGTATTTGCCCTTGTCACTGAGACACTACATAAACAGGGAGCTCATGGGAAGGTGATTTTATCTTCTGCTCTTTAAAAAAAAGCAAAAAACCAAAAA
>NW_015766972.1:0-689 GCF_001515625.1 Sinocyclocheilus rhinocerous
CATCGCTTATGAGATTAGACGTTTTTAGGCAGCTATCAAGTTTTGTTTTTTATCTTTCGTACCCAAGAGAGTCTCAGCCCTAATCTTGAATGCCTGTGAGAAATCAAAAGATTCAGTTTACTCTCAGTTCAGATACAGAGCCTTAGAGGAAAATATATTGTCTTTTCTGTAGGACACGAGGAACATAACTATTACGACAATAAGACAGAAGGCAAACACTAATCAGTTAGTCTTCACAACTGTCATCTGCAATTCACATATTTCAGATGTTTTACTGAGACAGATGTCTTTTAGATCTCCCTAGGTGTAGTGTTTCTTCATAATACCAGTGGAAATCAGAATCTACCTTTGAAAGTTGTTATGCATTTATTTGTATATGCAAATTAAATTTCAACATATATCTATCTATCTATCTATCTATCTATCTTTTATTTTAGTTTTATTATTGAAGTATATAATTGAAATACAATGACAGTGATTTGTATTATTTTATTTTTTCTTTATTAAAATATAAACATTCATTAAATGTTTTGTGATTAATGTAATTAACAAATCATGTAATTTAGAGATTTTAATATTTACATTGACATTATTTTTATTTTTTATTTGACTTAATTCTGGAATCTGACACTTATTTTGAATTATTATTGAAATATTCTCTAATCTTCTTCCATTTTTTTTTTTTTTTT
>NW_015766973.1:0-681 GCF_001515625.1 Sinocyclocheilus rhinocerous
AAATCAGGAAGGGGGCCAACACTTTTTCACACCACTGTATATGTGCATACTTGCTGAATGAAAGTATTAATTTCTTTTTTTTTTTTAAAGGGACTTTCTTCACGTAAGTATTCACATCTGTTGCATACGGTGATAACAGAAAATCGTAGATGGGGATATAGAGGCCTAAATTTTGTAGTACACATTTAACAACCTTAAATACGTTCTTGAACTGTAAAATTCTCTCTGATTGGAAAACAAGTAGATCCAATTATCCACTGCAGCCAGACTCATGTGAGTCTGATACATGTGCTTTAGCCCTGCACACCAGCACTGAGACCAATACAGAACTCTCTAATATTTACACTTTACTCAAAATGGTCTAATTAAGCCCTAAACCACAGGAAAACGGCCAGTTGAGTTGGCTGGAGTTAGACTTGTGGGTGAACTGTTGAGTCATTGTGTGCTAGTAATAAAAGAATGATAAATGTGGGCCAGTTTTTCTCACTGTAGCGCAGACATAGTCCTTACTCTGCAACGCTTCTGTCAATGATAAACTTTTATTGGAATGTTCTGCGTCTGCTTCATGTTGAAACCAGTGTTAATGTTATTATCATTCAACCAACAGCTCGTATCTTCCCGGACATTTCATAAACTACACACACACACACACACACACACACACACACACACACCTCCAGC
>NW_015766974.1:0-690 GCF_001515625.1 Sinocyclocheilus rhinocerous
TAATTAATTTAAATCATGAAAATTTTACAAATTAACAGCAGTTTATTAAAAGTTTCATTACAAAAATGAAATTTTTTAGCCCTGTGAAATGTTTTATTTTTTATTTTTTCTTGATTACATTTTAATGGTTAAATTAATAACATAATAAATAAATTAAGCACGTCTTGCTGACCTCAACAAGTGAATTAGAGGGAGTGAAGCTGATTTGTGGTGTTGTGTGTGAATGAGACTGCGGCCAGTGGAGAACGCTTTGTTCTTGTTCAAAGCTACTGGCGCTGGAACATAATACAACGTCAGCGTTGTTAAAATGCAGTAGCCAAGCGTTTGCTGTTGTAGTTGCTTTTGGTAATAGAGTGGTGCAGGTACTATTACGTCAGAACCTGGAAGACTAGTTTGCATATATTTGGGGTTTTATTATGGGGATTTTCAATTTATGAGTAAAATAAGGCTTGTGGTAAACCTAACTTTACCATACTTTGATGTTAAGTAACTAGATAAGACTGATTGGGGTGTGAGTGTATGACATTAGACCAAAGAAAAAACAGCTGGTGTTGTACAGACTATAATCCTGTAAACCGTGTGTGAATGCGAGTCTGTCATGGTTTCAACAGGGGGCACTGTTGCTCCAGCCTCTTAGATAACCTCCCTGGCTCTCTAGTCCTCATGGTGTTGACTAGTTTAGTTTACCAC
>NW_015766976.1:0-683 GCF_001515625.1 Sinocyclocheilus rhinocerous
ACGTTTTGCACCGTTTTTGTCGGGGCTGAACGCAGCCCTGTTTTTACACTGAACTTTAGCTCACTTCACCTGCGCGCGTCCGTCAGATGCTGCTGGTGTCACTTTGACCAAAAACAGATTCACGTCGTCCTCTGTTGGCCAAATAGTGGTATTGTTATAGCAGCTAAAAGAGTCGCAGTCGAATTAAACCTGCAAAACACATTACAAGCTATATATATGGTCAAAGCAGTAGGCTGTTTTTGTATCTGGCAGTGTCAAGTGAAGTAAAAAACGCATTTTGTGGGGAAAAGATTAAATTTGCCCATAATATAATGGTAGTATTACAATAATAATTATTACATAACTTTTTTCAGTTATGTAACCTGTTTTATTATTCAAGAATTATTGAGATTGGTGTGAAAAATGCAAGAATCAAGGGCTGTCAAAAGTACAGGTAAACCTTTACTGAAGCAGCGATGACGTAATCCCTTATTCGGTGTCAAATGACGTGCTTCACCTGTTTGTAAACGATCTGATTATGCAAATCACACGCCAGAGGCTTGGGCATCATGCTTGATTAATATATCTGCTTTTTAACAGAGACTGAATGTTTACACCTGTGTGTGTGTGTGTGTGTGTGTGTGTGTGTGTCAGGTTTTGCATATTGTAGGAATCAAATTGCCCCAGAAAAGAAGAGAAAATAT
>NW_015766977.1:0-690 GCF_001515625.1 Sinocyclocheilus rhinocerous
CGGCATGATGTTGTAGGGCTTAAAAAAAAAAGACTGTGCTCAAGTGTAATTATGGATTTTGTTGGCGATCTCTCACTAATGTCTTGTCTCACGGTACAATACTACAAGCGAGTGATTAACTCTGTTCTTCCTCAATGGCTGTGATAGTGAAGGTGCTGTTGTGGTTTTCATGTGGCTTTTAAAGAACAGTGGAGATAAAATGGCTGATGAATGAAACAACTAAGAGTGATAAAAGGTGAAGTGTGTAATTTGAAATACTTTAACTATCCCGGTTTCATGTGCAGAAATTAGTATAAGTAAAATATTGTAGGATAATATCCCAACAAATTCATTTGAGTGGTCTTTTGAATGATGTGACTGGGTCAGGACTATCTGTGATAAGCTGTTTAGCAGGGATTTGGCTATGTTCAAAATAACATACTACTATGCTACTCTTACTATTACTGCAGTATGTACACTACCATTCAAAAGTTTTAGAGTTTTAAAATCTACTTTTGATCAGCAAGAATGCATCAAATTGATCAAAAGTGACAATAAAGACTTTCACATTCTTACTAATTTTTTTTCATTCTTGAAAAAATATCACAATTGCCACAAAAATAGTAAGCGACAACTATTTTCAACAATGTTAATAAGAAGAGATGCATCTTGAGCACAAAATCAGCATATTAGAATGATTTCTGAAGGATC
>NW_015766978.1:0-691 GCF_001515625.1 Sinocyclocheilus rhinocerous
AACTTGCGAACTTCAAAGTAAGAGGAGTTTCAAGCAGGGCCGGCCTACTTCACACGGAGGGAGGCGACAAAACTCGCCCGTCGGAGAACTGTGTGAAGCTGATGATTGTGATAGCATCTCTGCCGTTTTCGAGAACGGGGAGTGTTGTTACACATTTTGTTTCAGTGTTTTTTCCCCCTAACGCTACGTCTCTCTAATATAATGTTCACATATTTACCTGCAACAATTTGAACCAGTTAGACGTCAAAAATAAGCTCACGGTTTAAATTAATTACAAACCGTTAAAGAGCGTTAATGTTACAACCTAACCCTCTAATGGGTTGTAACACCAACAGCAAATATTCTACAAAAATTTGGATATTCTTAATTTTTTTAAATATTTTTTTATTGTGGCAATACCACACTCTCTTTTCATTTTAAACGTTTGATTTAAATATAGGCCTAATCAATTTCATGGCATGAAATTTGATGGCATCAAATTCATGCTATTTTTTTTACACTCTACCATCAGGATGCTATTTTTCCTGTAGCCTATGTCTTTCATATTTTTACACAGAATCTAACACACCTCAGGAGGTTGGTGGTCATGTGTGATAGTGATTGGTTAAACTGACAGTGTTACCAGGCGTGCAACTGCACATTTGCTGAGGGGTATGCAAGATCAGTGTCGGCACCCCCCTGTATTCTAGTA
>NW_015766979.1:0-691 GCF_001515625.1 Sinocyclocheilus rhinocerous
TTTGGGTTGGGTAGACAGAAGGTAGCCAGCAGGCTATGCATGGGTCTCTCGCTCTAATCTCTTTGTATAAAGTGAGGCTGCACTCCTGCCCTTCACAGCTCACCCCACAGCCTTTGGCATCATGCCTGGCTCGCTGCAGTCAGGCCTGGCCTTCTCTAATGATCCCAGACCCCTGTGCCTTTATGCATGGAGAGGGACAGGCTGCTGAGGCCCCAGGAAGGCAGGATCTGGGGCATAGAGGAATATGTTAAAGTCACCGAGGTTCCTCCAAACACTAAAGGACATCCATGATGTCCTACCAATCGCAAGCATGTGCAGTCAGCACTCAATAGAGGTGTAAACTGGGTCCAAAATGTTTTGTGAGCATCAAATGACATTCAGAAGTAGTCGAAAACACATGTAATTCACATTTTTATAGCGTTTTTCACGATACATATTGTTTCAAAGCAGCTTTACAGGAAATGCATATTTCTACAATACAATTAAGAGTATTTTGTTATCAGAGCTGACTGTCAAAGTAATGTCCATATGGCAGAAATGTGCAGTTTCAGGATAATACAAATCATGAAGTTAATCACATGTATTCAGGCAGAAACAATGAATGCCCTATGATTTCTGCCTCAATATATGAGCACATGAACATAAACTGCTCTGAGAGTCACTTCATGAGCATTTTACCGTTTCTTTTGAG
>NW_015766980.1:0-691 GCF_001515625.1 Sinocyclocheilus rhinocerous
AATAAAATACAAATAAATAAATAAATAAAATAAAAAATACAAAAATATTTTAATTAAATAATTCATAAATCTATAAAGACATTTAAAAAAAATAAATTAAAATGACACCAAAAAACCTAACATTTTAACATTAAAAATAACATGGAAAATATAAAAATAAATGAGTTCTAAATATTAATAAAAGCAATACTAGTATCTCAATTATACTAAAATAACACTGTTATGAAGGGAGAAAGTCAAGAAATGATGCCAAATGCTCCTGTCGTCTACACAATCTTGTTACCAAAAAGTAACGAATCAAAGTTTTCCACAAAAGACTTCTGGTCAATATCAACCCACATGAAATACTTTTGTCTACAATGAAATCACACTGAAGTTGGGCTCTTCGCCTAGTAATAGATGCACATATAAGACATGATTCAATGACCCACAGCGCTCAGGCCAACAAGACAGCAAACTGAACCCAAAATAAACCATTAAACCAACCACTCCAGACCAGCCAAACTCTTTGAGGACAAGCAGTGGCTTATATCAGCAGCTCCCTAGCGGCATTTGTGTCAGTTCACATGAGGAGCCACTGGCCAAAGCAAAGTCTCTTGGTGTGAGCGTACGGCCAGCGAGCGATTAGCCGCACAGATCTGTGAGGTGTCTGGCTCAGCAAGAGACGAGGAAGCGTGCAACACGAGGAAGC
>NW_015766981.1:0-691 GCF_001515625.1 Sinocyclocheilus rhinocerous
AAAAAAACGGTAGTTTCACTGTAAAATAAATTGAGCATTTAAGAAAAACAACAATGTATACATTTTTACATTACAACTGTAAAATTACATGATTAATATTTATGGTTGTCTTAATTTCTTCATTTTTCAAATTTCTCATTACAAATATGGGAAAACGTTTGGCACATATTGCATTCCCAAATGCACGTTAAAGCGACGGAGTACATGTGAAGCAGCATTTACTGTGAACGCTTGAAGATGCTGAAAACACCAGATCACGAGCTGCTCATGTGTAAATGAACACAGTGCCGTGCTTAACTCTGAAACACGCAATGCATATAATTCAATGAAATCACAGCCTTTGCAACTTGACAATCGCACTAAGCCATACTGTGATTCTAGATTTAATCTTGCAGCTCCAGCTCAGCTTCAGACCAAGCAATCAAAACTAAGTGTGACAACAGACTGATTTAAACACATGAGGCCTGATCTATAGATAGCAGCTTCCTGTTTAAAGGATAACAACAAGCTCTTAGCATGCAGTATGTGATTTTGAGAAGAATAGCGAGAAAGAACAAATCAGATGCATCCTTCTTTAAACTCTCTGTGTGTCTCTTTTTAACTGGCTGAGATCTATAAAAAGCGGCAGGTCTGCAGGGAGGCCCAATCCATGTTCATCTCCTCATCCTCCGTTCCCCGGCAGAGGGGACAC
>NW_015766982.1:0-691 GCF_001515625.1 Sinocyclocheilus rhinocerous
AATATTGCCTTTCATGCAGTGTGTAATGTAGCTGTATATGAATGGAAACGATCTGCTAAGTTGTAAAGCCGAAAGTGCACGATAAATAAAGGTATTGCATGCATGTAAACCTACTGTAGGAGACTCCAAAACAATATGAGGAACCTTAAAGATGGCATAATAGGGGCACTTTAACACTATTCACACTGACACAGAGTGAAAAAGGAATAGTTCACCCAAATTCTGTCATTATTTAGGCCTGCTTGCTCTGAAATGATCAGTTAATCCGTGTTTTATTAGTCTATCTATCTGTATTTTACAAAGGCTTCACCCAATCGGAATTAAATCTGAACTATGCTGTTTATAATAATCAGTATTTTCATTTTCACTCTGTATGTTTGTGTTTTTTCCAGTCAGTCTCTGTTCTAATTATGATGATTTTTCAATTATTCTTTCTGTTAGTTACAATGACACACCAGCAGGTGGCGATAAAAAAAGACGGTCTTTATTGATTAACTCAATTGAACGATTCGCTCAAACGCGCTGATCTGTTCGGGAATGAAACAAGTGAGACATTTAATCATTCACTCACAGGATTCGTTCAAACACACTGATCTATTCAGTAATTAAATTAGTGATTCGATGAATCATTCACTCAAACTATTTGCTCAAATGATCCATTCAGGAACAAAACGAGTGAGACATCGAACAC
>NW_015766983.1:0-690 GCF_001515625.1 Sinocyclocheilus rhinocerous
CAAAATCAAGACTTTGTAAAAGAGCATAATAGGACCCATTTAAAAAAAAAATTCAACTTATGATTCAAAATGACTGGAATTACATGCCTGCATTTGTGTAAAACGTCAAAAACAGACAGTACCTATACATACATTTCACTGCAGTTTCCAGCTAAAATGGACACTGGTGGCAGTAAAACGGCAACAACTTGTATTCCTTTTTACAAATTTTGATTGCGGGGGTTATGTAATTAGCATTTCCATTGCATAACCAGCTCCATATGTATGGCTTGTATGACATAGTAAATGTGCTCAGACGCTCACCTGGTACAGCATAGCACTTGTGATAAAAGACCTTGTAGAAGTAAGCTACATTTTACAGTATATCACATTTGCTTTAGTTAACACTACCGGTTAGGTTTAAGGTAACCGTTTTAGGGAAGGCGGCACTATATTTTCAAACGATAGTACATTAACCATTTAGCACCTTACCAGACATTTAATTTCCGAAATGCTACAGTATGTACAAAAAACAATGTAATAAAACAGTTTCAGGTTCATCTGGATAAAACTAAACACTCTTTTTGCGCCACTCACTAAATATTTCCCATTGAAAGTGTCACAAATCATGCAAGAAGCAACATAATATCATTTTGTAGAAATGTCACCACAGGCACATATTTCCAATGAGCCTGGCTTGGCATTGTTTCC
>NW_015766984.1:0-688 GCF_001515625.1 Sinocyclocheilus rhinocerous
TGAGGATGTCACTTACCCACAGTGCTTCATGTTCTGTGGTTTGTCCATACGGACAGCCAATTTGATCTTCAGGTCATCTGGGCAACCTTTGGCAACAGTCATTTTATGGGGCTCACATTGTTTGGGACTATTGGGTGTTGGATGCAATACAACCTGGAATCACATTATGAACATTGCATGAACATTATTTTAACTTCAAAATATAAAAATATAGACCACACTGAAATTCTATAATAATATAAATTTTATAATAAATATTTAAGATTCTGCACTATTGCTAAGATGTCATTAAAGCAAAATTGGACATACCAAATATTAAGACATAAAATTCATTTTAACTTTTCACTGTTATGCTGATAATAAAATTTGAAATCAAAATAGTTTTAAATTAGAGTAAAAATACAGTGGCCATACTGTATATTGCATAGCTAGCTCAAATATGGCAATGAAAAAAAGCAGGATACCGCAGCTTTCCAGTAATATCCATTCCCACCAGTGTTCTGATTCATCACACATTGGATCCCATTATTTTCTCTATCTCTCACTTCACTTTGAAGTCACCTATCATTTGCATAAAGCCGACATCAGCACCTTATCTTTCTGTTTTTATATCAGTGCAGGCTTATTGTTTAGAGAGAATGAGTGATAGAGAGAGAGAGAGAGAGAGAGAGAGAGAGAGAGAGAGAGA
>NW_015766985.1:0-690 GCF_001515625.1 Sinocyclocheilus rhinocerous
AAATAATGTTATTTTTAGCAGCATCATATGACCCCTTTAAGACAATTGTTTTGCATCACAATTTGTCTGAAATGTTAATACTTTAAAGTCTGTCTACAGATGCAAATAGATAAGACAAACACTAAATCTGTATTTTGGATGTTTTCTTTCCAGTAGTCAACATTATGCATGCAAAACAACAGGCCAAAATCTTAAAACTGACCAGTGCATGAAAAAAACACACTGGTTTGGCTGGTAGTGTCTGTTTTGCCTTATTTGTTAACCTAGGTTAACCATGTTTCTCAATCTTCATGCTTTATCTTAGATTAGTAACTGACCTACTAAGAATTGTTTGCTTCTGTGGAATGTAAAAGAAGATCATTTGTGTCTCAGTGTTCTATTTTTGTTAATGTTCCAGTTGTTCATCAAGTTAAAGCACCCTTTCCTTTAATGCCAGGCAGTATTTATTGTCTTGTGTGTTTCCTCTCAGGCTGTACAGAACTTCATTAATCAGACATGGACTGAGCGCTACAACACTGAAATCTCCACCCAGGTGCTCACACTCCTCTGGTCCACCATAGTGTCCGTATTCACTCTCGGTGGACTTGTGGGAGCTTCTGTGGGGGGAACTCTGGCCATTAGATTTGGAAGGTGAATTCCAGCCAAAAATATTGTACAGAACATATTTGAATGACGTGAGCAAATGTGCAA
>NW_015766986.1:0-691 GCF_001515625.1 Sinocyclocheilus rhinocerous
GGTCCCTGTGGACCATAAGGGGGTGGGAAGGGCAGGTATGGTGGATACATCTAGAGAAAAACATCCAGAAAGAACAGAAAGGCTATGAATGCACTGAACAAATCAATCACAGTTTTAGACATTCTCTACAGATGGGCCAAAATGAAAATGTTATAAAACTTACGAAGGGAGGCATGATGCCTCTGTAAGCCTGGAACTGCGGGCCAATAGGTGGCTGGGGGAGGGGAAGTGCGGGGTTGCCGGTTGGGGAAGTTCTAGGCGGCCCATGAGAAGATGCATTCTGCTGTGGGATGGGAGGGGCCCCAGCAGCACCCTCCATCACCATGGCTCCCCCAGCACCGCCCTCCGCAACTGCCTCCCCAGCCAGGGTGGGTGCCAATGCCCGGCCCCCACCATCCCGCCAGCTTGTTACGTCTGGAACATAAAGCAACAAATTATTAATTGAGGAACTGCTGAGAACATGTGAGCCAGTACGAATCAGAAGCACTAGAAGATAACAGATATAACATGAATACCACATGCTCCAAGACACAAATCCCCACAACAATTATCGAAAGAAGAAAAGGGCCATCATGCTTACTTTGGGGGCGGAGGCTTGGTCCTGGCCCATACCACTGATCTGCAGTGGCCTGTTCTTTGCCAACTCTGTCCTGGTCTCCAGCCGCCTGCAGGGTGGGAAATTCCTCGCGAG
>NW_015766987.1:0-691 GCF_001515625.1 Sinocyclocheilus rhinocerous
ACTTAATAGGTAGCCAGTGCAGAGACTGTAAAATTGTGGTAATTGACAGGCTTAGCTGTGCATCTATATAAAAAAAAAAAAAACTAAATTGAACAACATAACTGGAGGGAGAATATAATGTTTGACTGCAACATCTGTTACACTTTGAGTTTGTATACAGCCGACATTCAGCTTGAGACTTAGCAGAACTTTAGAAAATTTGATCTATATGTAGACAAAATCTGTTGTGGATTAAACCCAACGGCCTCAACTAAGTGAGGACATTTGCTTCTTGTTTGCGGCACCACCTGTTTGCATAAACCTCATGCACGACATCAAGAGATACGTAATATGTGAGAATGCTAATGATATTAGCTGCAATAACCAAATCCTCTCATGTAATCACAGGTTGTGGCGATGAGCGCAAGCTGTGTGCGCTCAACTTTGTTGTGTGTCAGAGAAAGTTTAATCAAATCCGACAAGATTGTTTTGAAGCAGCAGCTGTTTGCTCATAAATATTACTTCGGCTTGCACGCAAAAATCAAATCATAATTCTTATGAGTGTGCGGCTTGATCAAGATGAAGAAGCTGACCGTTGTGACCTGCAGAGGCAACAATAAATAAGAGGGCATTGGGCATGCTAATGCTACTAGCCGGTCGATCTAGACGGTTAAAAGTGGAAAGAATCCAATTTACACCAGTTAACCTATCA
>NW_015766988.1:0-690 GCF_001515625.1 Sinocyclocheilus rhinocerous
TGAGTGAGTGAGTGTGTGAGTGTGAGTGTGTGTGTGTGTGTGTGTCAGTCACAAACACAATGAGACTCAGTCAGTGCTGCTGGATGTCATGTTTCATTGTTTCTGAAAATACGTGTGTGAGACACCTAAACTATCAAGGGAAAGAAATCCAGCGTTTGCTTTATTAAGGTGAGTCGGATTCAGGTGATTTATGAGGTAGAGATGATAAAAACGTCCCTCTTTGGTTGACTTTGGTTCTTCCTCGGCAGCATGTCTCTTCTGTCGGTGCTGCGGTCTCCACGCTTGTCCTTCCTGCAGACGCTGCTGTCTCTGCTGCTGTCTCTGGTCTCTCTCTCGTCCTCTCACTGGTGCGTGGGCCGGCAGAAGGTCCCGAAGCCGCTGTGCTCCCCGTCTCGCCGGCTCAGGTGCACTCCGGTGCACGGCGTCTCCGACGGCTCCTTCTCCTGGGAGACCGGCGACGATCGCTTCATCTTCCCCTCCTTCCACGCGGGGCTCTGGACCACCTGTGAGGAGAACATCTTCACCGACGCCTCGGGTGAGAGCTCACTCAATCATTCTCATGTCTTCATCTTGAAGGTGTTGTGACCAGATTTGGCTGAAGCCTTGATGATTCATTTACAGTAGCACCAAGAACATTTTGTGATACTGTTAAGGTTCTTCTTAAAGCCAGGCAGGTATTAGGGGTTTCCC
>NW_015766989.1:0-691 GCF_001515625.1 Sinocyclocheilus rhinocerous
AAATTTGTGTAAAAAAGAGAACATAGAATGAGATTATTCACTTTTCTTCCTGATATGCTGTAGAAAGGGTCCAAGTGATGATTTTGAGAAAGATTTTCATAATAAAGTAAATCATGCAGAATGTGGGACACTGATAAATATCATGTTTTGGTCATTAAAATCTAAAAGGTTCATAATTATAAATCATTTTTATTGCAATTAACTGAATTAATTGGTTATTAATTCAACTAAAGGTGTCAAAATTATGTATTTTAATTGTTGGATAAATATCCTGTTCATTAAAAACAAAAAAATATGGAATAATAATAGGGATGGTGTGGGATTGAGAACAACCTAATGCATTGGTTGTATGTTTTGCATCTCACAGCTGGCTCTCTGTGCTGAAGAGGCAGAAGAAAAGAACAGGAAACTAAAAAGAGAGGTATGTCCAGTCATTTCTGCTGCATAAAGCTTTTATATGGACTACTATCTTAAATCATTCTCTTTCTGTTACTTTAAATTATCCATTCCATTCTCTCTATTATATCACCTTTATTTGCTTTTCTTCTCAGCTTTATTCCACAACTGATCATTTCATTTTTATGCATGCCTGTTATTGTTTTCTTTTTTTATCCTTTTCTTCCTTGCTGTCGTTTCTTGTCAATGTCCCCTCAAGATAAAGCAGCTTACAAAGAAGGTAATACCCCAGATT
>NW_015766990.1:0-691 GCF_001515625.1 Sinocyclocheilus rhinocerous
ATGGGGAGCAAAACACACACAAAACACGGAACAAAGTCTGACATATATATCGTAGGTAAAAACTAAATCAGTGGATAAAAATAAATGTGCATGGAATTTGTCGATTGTAAATGGTTTTTGATTGACATTTCTGCAAGAAATCAAGTCTACATTATAGTAAAAGAAAAACATTTAATTCCTGGCTAAATAGTAGAAGAGAGCAGAAACTAACCTTCTGAAGATGAGATGTGAAATGCTAGAGTCAATATGAGCATCCTGTTTAGTTTTGTCTTGGTTAATTTCATCATTTAATCTCAGATCTTTCTCACAAAGCGAGTCACATTTAGCTGATTTCAAGTTGACAAAAACAGATCTGGGTTTGCTCTCACAATGCTCACTATGAACTTTCTTTATCAACTCAAGGGTTGATTGTGAGTCTATGATTAACTCTGGCTGTGAACCTCACACTTTCATGTGCACTGCAGCAGCATTCACTTCCCTGCTGAAGTTCAAGAGATCATTATTAAAATATGAATGAATGATTTTAACTAATTTACAAAGTAAAAGGAAACACTGCAGCAGTGAAAGCTCAATAGGACCACTGAAAGAAATTTCAACAAGTATATCAATAAAAGTGAATTAAGTTAATTTATTAGTTCATTTATTTATAGGCCCACAACAAGCTTAAAAATGTGTAGTTTTATTTTTTAAT
>NW_015766991.1:0-691 GCF_001515625.1 Sinocyclocheilus rhinocerous
TACTGTCAGGATTAAGTAAGCACTTGGCTCATAGCCATCATCTCTGACAATACCACCACTTTTTAAGGCTTAAATCTTCAAGTGGATGACAGCTGGAATGTTCCGCGGCCCACCAGGCCTTCTTACAAAGCTGCTCCAATCCTGATCTGCAGCAAAATTGATTTTGTACAGAGATGATATACAGTGGAAAAGCATCATGTCAACAGATTTGCTGAGTCACACATTCCTCTAATTTTCAAGTTCCTATTTTGTTCCTGTCACGGGCAGGACGGTATTCATTTTCACTCTGCCGCGACTGATAATAGAGGTGCCGCAGGAAAAGGTTCTTGCTGTCCTTACAAAAGTAATGTTCTGTCAAGATGACGTGTCTAACCCTGCAGGAAAGTGTTTGTGTAAATTTCAAAGAGTCCTCTTTAGAATATAAAACAATGTGTTGGAGTGTAAGATGCAAGACTCAAAAACGTGTGCTTAGCCAATTATGTCCTACTGACATCGAATTTCAGGGACTTAGCAGTTCATTGTGAGTAAAAGTTTGCCATTTGAGCAACAGTGGGCATTTTAGTGATGTCACTGAGATTTTATTAATGAATGAAAACAATATAAACATTATTGAAATAAATTATTTGTATTATTATAAATAGTATTTACATTTTAGAATGATAATTATTTTTAAATTATTAATTAAAAATAC
>NW_015766992.1:0-691 GCF_001515625.1 Sinocyclocheilus rhinocerous
ACAAATAAAATATCCATATTTCCATTCCAAAGATAACATCCAACATAAATCTATGAACATATTCAGGTGAGGTAACTGACATGTCCCTGCCAAATTCTACACCTTTGATTTTTGTAATGAAAAAGCATGTCTAATTAAAAAATTAATTTAATAATTTATGAAATGTTTAACAAAAATGACATTTTTAGGGCCATATGAAATCAGTTTTATTTTTTCCCCAAATTCAGAATTTTCAATTCATTTTAATTACATTTTAATAATTTAAAACAAATAATGATTAATTGATAAGACGATTAATGAATAATTCATAAAACAACAATTTATTAAATTTTTTATGATAATAGTGTCATATGAAATGTTTTATTTTTTCAGAAATTCTGAAATATTAGTTGAGTGACTCTCTGGAGATGAAGTTCATGTGCTCATGAAATAAAAACTGGCCAGAGGTCAGGTTGAAAGGTCAGAGGTCAGAGGTTGTGACTGACCTGTCCTGGTGGGAGGCCATTTGCTGGAGCTCATGAGTCGCCTCATGGTCTCGTATCTGCTGTCGCAGGTGTGTTTACTGAAGCAGTACCAGCCACCTGAACAACACAAACACACACCGTCAGATCACACACACAAACTCACATTCACGCTCACTCTCACTCACACACACTCTCTCTCACACACACACACTCTCACACACACACAC
>NW_015766993.1:0-690 GCF_001515625.1 Sinocyclocheilus rhinocerous
TGAATTTTCAGCAGCCATTACTCCAGTCTTCAGTCTCACATGATCTTTCAGAAATCATTTTAATATGCTGATTTAAATATTTGGTCAGTAAACATTTCGTATTGTTATCAATGTTATCAGTGAGGAAATGTGATAAACTACCATTACCATGATAAAAAAAAAAACTTTAAAACTTTTTAAATGTATTCTTTAAAACTGTTCATCAAATAATCATGAAAAACATATCATGGTTACCATAATGGTTACCAAAATCTGTAAACCATTATTCATATTTGAGCTGGTTTATGTTTATACAGAAAGTTACTTTCAAAAATAAACCTGCTTTGAAAAATATTCACAAATGAAAAAAGTGTAACCATTATCCCCAACCTCCCCTGTCATCAGATATGTTAGCATAATACGTTTTATAAAAGTGCCTATACTTTAAATGTTAGTGGTTAAATAGAGGGAAATAAAAACAAACACTTTTTTGAATATGTGTGTAGAGAGTTGTTCTGTGAAATAATAAATAATTGTTCTCTTAACCTTAAATATATATACACGGCCTGCTGTAAGCTGACTCAAACAGGTTGTGTCGATGGGTGGTTAAATATCTGAATAATGGGAACTGTAAGAATTGACTGTAGAGCTTTAGGATAAATGTAGGGCCTTTGAGTCAAAGACTTCACCTCAATTTCCTCTGAGTGGATT
>NW_015766994.1:0-691 GCF_001515625.1 Sinocyclocheilus rhinocerous
AGAACACAATGGCAGCTTTCTGTCAGGGAGAGACTTCAAAGGGCCACTGAGTGACTACTCTGAGTTGGACTTTGTTGTAGATCACTGAGGAAATTCACAGATGTTTTCTCATACGAGACACCATTACTGAGGATCTCGCACCCAGTAGCCCCGAGCATTTCTCTGCCTTTCCATGCTCTTGTGTGCGAGACAGATGTGGGAACCCCTTTTTTCTTTTTTCAGACTTTTCGCTTTATTTTCTTCTGCTGTCTGTCCAGAGAACATGAAAAGGCTCTGACCTGTCCGAAAGAAGCGCTAAAAAATCAAGAAACTCACTGTTGATGCTTTCATCAAAAACTCACAGACAATGCTGTGATTCTGTCAGAAGACATCCATTACAGTTGCGCGTCACCACCAAACTCTTGTAGATTAGACTGATATTTTACATGTCATTTGATAAAGCTTTTCATTAGCCCTATAAAGCCTACTGTTTCTTGGCATCTAAATTATCAACTTGATCAAAACTTTGTTGGAAAACCTTTTGTACAATCTACTACATGCCTTCTGTTGTCTGGTTGATGGTTCAAACTTTTTCAGCAAGTAAAAGGCCATTTAATGTGAAAAACGTCCCCCTTTAGCTTGTGGTTCACGTGTCTTTTTGATGTGAAATCTTTGCTGATTTTCATACAGTTAATGTAAAAATAACATTTAT
>NW_015766995.1:0-691 GCF_001515625.1 Sinocyclocheilus rhinocerous
AGCAGAGAGGCTGTATTACTGTATTACTAAATTATAAAAAAAAATTTAGCTGCTATGATAAAAAATTCTTGCACCAAAATGTTTTTGCATCTTTGAAAGATGATCTCTATTTCGAACTAGACACTGAGACACACTTCAGCATATCAACGCTCAACATACCTCAAAAATATTGACGATCAAAAAAGTTTAAATATAAAAAATAAAAAAAAATATATAATACAAATCAGTTACACATTACAAAACAAGCTTTGAAAAAGCCAACGAAAACAACAGAAAATTGTTCCTTTGAGAGTGCTGCACCAGTGACAAGCTGTTGGACATCTAAAGGTATAATTTTTGCAAATTTTTTTCTTAGATCATTTATTCATGCCACAATGCGTGCTGGGTGTCATGGATGAGCTTTAGATCATGCATGAAGCTTTTTAATGATTGTCACCATTGTTGAGTTTCATATTCTGATTGTTGATGTTTCTGTGAGTCTAAATGAAATAGTATTTCTAAATATTTTTTCACGTTTTTAAAATCCTAAAGAATCGCTGAACTAATTGCTGCTGGATCTCACACTGAAATATCTCAGGGGTGACGGTGCAAAATTTATAGGTATTAATGACGACAAATAACAACACAGTTAATAACAGTGATTTTACTTTAGATGAGATAATCAGTGAATCAGGCCTCTTTATGATGGTTT
>NW_015766996.1:0-691 GCF_001515625.1 Sinocyclocheilus rhinocerous
ATACCAGAATGCATCACGAGAGGGCAGCAAAAACCACTTTGTGCTTTTATGACAAACCCTACAATGACGCTTCTTCTTAAACCGATCCACCTTTCTGAGAAATAAAGTGCACTCAAAGTGCATGTTTTGCTGCAACTCGACACATGTTGTCCATGCGACCCTGTATTATATACATCACCGTCAACAGAATGCGAGGTAACCGATGCTGCTCTGACGACTGGCAAAACACCGGGCCAGTTAAAAGCTTTCAATTCTTCCCATGATGCATCAGTGTGGTTTAGCCCTACCTAAAGCTGGCTGGGTATTAATCAAACACAAAGCCGTACACAAATGTAGCCCAATGAATGAATGAAAGAGTATCTAATATCAAGTCTATAAACGAGACACGCTTTATCGCCATTGAATCCCAATGTAATCCAGAATGTAGAACATGTTCAAATTAGAAAACCTTTCAAGAAATCTTTCTCCAAACAGTCTATTAAGCCTCTTTTAGGTTACATAAAGCAATACACACTTATGTAAATGTGTGACACTGTTTTGCAGGCTTTAGGTGTTAGGAAAGGCTTTATTGTAGTGTATTGTTTGAATTGTATTGAATGAACAATGGCAATACGCGTGCACTTTGACCTGCAGAATGAACAATGTTTATTACAGCACAAACAGACGGATGGAAATAGAGATGGGGGCAGCA
>NW_015766997.1:0-691 GCF_001515625.1 Sinocyclocheilus rhinocerous
AGCTCAATCAGCCTGAGCCCAGCAGACCAGAGCCTGTAAACCGCTATCATTCCCAGAAAATTCTGCTGAGGGAAGGAGGTAATATCTTCTCTCGTCATAGCTGCAATGGTCTAGGTCTGGTTCTGATCAGAGATAAATGTCTTGGTGAGTGGACTGTGCTGCGCTAGACAGCTCTTTGTGGTTTTAGGGCCTGTATGGGGTCAGTACGGATCATTTTGTTGATAGAGGCCTGATGTGGGTAAATTACAGTGTCAAAAGTATAACTCGAAACGGACACACCGGGTGCACTCTAAGTACTTGCATGCCGCTCAGTGATTTTCTGTACAATGCGCACAGTATATATGTGATAGATAAATAGCGCACAGTATACAATGCGATAGATAGATAGATACCAAAGTTTCTGTACAAAGAGCAATGCTCGTTTTAGGCAAAAACAATTAGTTAGGTACACATGACTGCACAAATACTCTTGGGGCTAAATTCTGCGTCATTCAGAATTGAACTGCAGCAGGATAGAGAACTGCAATTTGTATTTAATTATAGGAAGCAAGAAGAATTAATATTGATTAAAATTCAAAGAAATACATATAATGGATATTTTTAACTAGAAAACCAAAGTTTGAATGCTGCTTTACTTGTTTAAAAGGTTTGAAAAAAGACTGAAGTCTTGAAGTTTGAAGGCTTATAGGTC
>NW_015766998.1:0-691 GCF_001515625.1 Sinocyclocheilus rhinocerous
AGCGCCTCCTTCTCCTCGTCTGTGTCCTCCTCACTGCCCTCCTTACGAGTGCTGATCACCTTCAGACGGCCCTCCTTACTGAAGAGAATGCTGCACTTCTCACAGCCCTCCACCTTCATCTGTACAAACACACAGTGACCTCGTAACCCTTCACCACAAGCCTGAAGATCACCATGTTAAGCTGATTACAGGCATAACTCTGCTCTCAATATCAGCTGGTTATTAACACTAAATAAATCCCAGCAGGGTGATCAGGACCATCAGCAAAGCGCTAGTGATAATGAGCAGCTGGTTGTGCATTATCTTGCTTATTACATGGCTATCTACCAAATAAAAAAAATACTGAAATGAGAGACATGAAACTAAAACATCGGTTTAAGAAATTCAATTCAGTTTAGCAACAGTATAGTGCAGAATGACACGACTGACCAACCAGAATGAGCACAAATTGTTTTCAAATGTGAGGATTAAATTCTCTACCGAGAGATCTGAATAGGATATTTGGATTGTGTGGCTCATTCTGTCCATTTAAAACCCATTGTCAGAATAATCAGGTTACAGTATATCAGTGACCACATCATTATGTGACAGTATTGCACTTGTTTTAATTGCATGAGTCTGATTAGGCGGATATTGGAAGCAGACATTGTTAGACGTTGCTCTGGAAAAGTTGATTCTGACTGGTCAATCG
>NW_015766999.1:0-691 GCF_001515625.1 Sinocyclocheilus rhinocerous
TTTCACTCCGACACAGAGTCAGTGTGGAGTTCGAATCATGAATCATGAATCCAAATCCAACATAGAGAGTTTCAGTGAATGTAGTGTTGAATGTGTATATGTGTGTTAGTGTGTGTGTGTCAGAGATGCTGTAGAAGGACAGAGTGCCAGCCGAAACGTCCACATACACACTGACTTTCCTACAGGAGCCTGAAGTGACACGTGTGTCAATGTGACGATAATCGCTCCAGAGAGCAAATGGCTCATCAGAGCAGATCAGACACCAGGAGATATCATTGAATCCAAACACACATTCAGCACCCTTTCCTTTCCTGCAGATTCCTTTATATGTCACTGATATATCAGCCTGTCCACTCCATTCAGACTCCCAATAACAGCGTCCAGACAGAAGCTCCCTACACAGGACATGAGGACGCTTATTAAATCTTTCTGGATGATCTGGGTACGGCTGATCCTCATCCACAAATGTTACCTTTCTGTTCTCCTCAGACAGAATGAGCTTAGTGTTTGCTGTGTCTGGATCCATTGTGAGATCACAGAAATCTGAACACAAGAAGATTTATAATCAGATTTATAACAACAACAATCACTGAAGGGGTGTGTGTGTGTAGACATACATTTGTGTAGTCCTGCTGTAATCCTGGACTCTCCTCCATGATCCACACTATAAAACAAACACAGTGTCACATTC
>NW_015767000.1:0-686 GCF_001515625.1 Sinocyclocheilus rhinocerous
CACAGTAACATATTGCCTCACCTGGCAGCAAGAAAGTGAGTACAAATGGAGGCACAACCCATTAATGAGAGAAAATATTGTGCAAACCCTTTTGGCACACTGTGAGAATGATAGCAGTACTGCAGAAAACACAAAAACTTCACTAATGTTATTTTGTTAAAGTGTCAAAAACATTCCAAGTTAAAATCTCGGCAGGGTCTGGGAGTATTGAGAGGTCAGGAGATAGCATTCAGTAGCAGCGCTTAATTCATCTGCCAGCTAACTCATTGAACAGCCTATCTCAACCCACTGGACTCCAGACCATAGCTTGATCGAGCCATAGCATATCAAACAATACATCATCCAAAACTGCTGGAAGCAGAAGGATGTAAAGTTGTCTGAAAATATTGGATATGAGTTTGAATGCAACTTCACAGAAACTGTTCACCAGAGGAACATTAAAAACTTTAGCCTTGGGACAAGACTTGCAGTTTTATAGCTGGGTAGAGTAATTCATACTATTACTGTATGTTGCTGAATACAAATAATAGCTGTAGTTTAAATATTTTAGTTGCAGTTGTTGTCTTTATCTTGTTGTAACTTTTTGTAACTTTAATTGTATTCCTAGATACCCTTTATTTAAAAAAAGTGCCACCTTTTCCTTTTTTATATTGATTTATATATATATATATATATATATATATATA
>NW_015767001.1:0-691 GCF_001515625.1 Sinocyclocheilus rhinocerous
ACATACTGTACGTAACCTAAGACGTTTTCCCTTTTTTAGTTCATGAAAATTCACTTAAGTTTTTTTTTTAATACTGAGAATCAGTGGTGGCTGGTAGAAAAAAAAATGTAGGTAGGGCTGTACTGTTTCAGCAAACATTCCTTTATGATTTAATGCTAAATTATTTAATTTTAAATTAAAGAAAAAAAGTGTAATATACCTGTTTTACCCTGTTCTGGATTAAGAGGATGATTCTCACAAAACTGTATTTTCTGCAAGCTTTTTTCAAGGTAGAAAAAAAGTAATAAAAAAGTAAGCATTTAATTCACATTAAAAATTAAAAGTCTGATCAAAAGGAGGGATACCAATAATATATAAAATAAATAAATAAAATAAATAAATAATATTAATAAAATATTGCAAACTGTGTTTCTTCATTTAGGGGCACTTTTGAAAAGAAAAAAATCTCTAAATAATGTATATTGCTTTGTTTATGAAATAAAAATTTGTACATACTGACCGGTTTGGTAACACCAAATAAAGCTATCTTTAACAGCTGGGAATGTAAGGATGTGTGTTTTATGTTTTGGATTATGGAACTGAACGTACGCTCGTCCAGATCTTCTATGTTGTCGTCTTCAGTGGAACCAACTGGAGTGTTGACATCCTGAGGCTGGAGGACGTCCTGCTCCAGGTGTTCCTCAGCAGCGGG
>NW_015767002.1:0-691 GCF_001515625.1 Sinocyclocheilus rhinocerous
TATCTCACATGTGTGACTATATCTTACAATCATTATATAATTCTCATAATTGGGTATTCATAGGGTATTCATTATATACCCTAATATACCATAATTTTCTGCTTTTTGTGACTTTATATCTTATAATATTATTTATACTGTCTCACAACTGCACAATTTCTCAAAATATTAACATTATATCTTCTAACATGACTGTTATGATGTTTGTTGTGTTTGCGACTTTTTCTCACAATCGCAACTGACAATGTGATTTTACATCTCCATATTGCAATTTTGTTTATCAGAATTGTGCCTTATTCTTTATTATACATTTATCTCAAAATAACTTTTTATTTTTTTTTATACTGAAGTGAAAACTGGCTTTCATATTAATATTCAAAAATGTAGCATTAGCACAGCATTAGCTGTGCTCTTGCCAACTTCAGTTTCTTCATGCACTCTGACCTGTATAAATTGTATGCATGCAAACAGGCCATTAAACCTGCTTGCATTGTTCAGAAGACTCAGACGAGGGATTAACCGTCCATTGGAGCCAATTTTTGATATGAAATCCTGGGTCGAGAAACATTAACTACACACAATCTCTCTGTTTGTCCGTCCCTGGATGTCAGTCTGTGCGTTCTTTCCCTTTCCTGTGCCCTACCCTCCTCTTCCAATATGCAGGAAATGGCGTCTGGCCTCTTGACAGATA
>NW_015767003.1:0-691 GCF_001515625.1 Sinocyclocheilus rhinocerous
CACCAACCGTGCTGCCTTTGCTTTGCTGATGGAGTTCAGGAATGGTCGGACATACTTCAGCAAACCTCCCAATTCTGCAAAATCCCAATACATGCGCAATAGTTACTAACCTTGAGAAAAATGACAGCTGACAGAGTAGTGGCCTTCAAAAACATCAGATACATTAATATAGATACATTAATATATGTGTATACTGATTGGGCCATAACCCACTAGATGAAGATGTTTACCAGCAGCTTGTCCAGTCTTGGCCAGCAGTCCACCCAGCTCCAAGATACTCTGTTCTTTGACATGCACAGCCTCTTCGTCATTGTCTTGGATGTCTCGCTTGACTGTGAATGTATACAAAGTAGATAATTGTATTATTAAATTTAATTATATAGTTAACTTAAGACTTTCTGGTGACAATACAGGCAAGTTCATCTTGGGCATCATGATCCTCAACTACATTACTAGCTAGACTGGTGGGCTTCAAAAGCTGTTGATAACAGCAGGGGAACATGGACTTAATCAAACTGAGTAGTCAAATTTTTGTTTAATTTATAAAAATCTAGATTCCCTAAAGTTGCTCCAAGCTAAAATTAATTAAATTTTTTAAAGCAGATCAAAAAGGAATGCCTTGAAAGTCTCTAAATTACTTGATGCAAGTTTAATTTAACTTCGATTATAACTTGCTTTGCTTATTGAATTT
>NW_015767004.1:0-691 GCF_001515625.1 Sinocyclocheilus rhinocerous
GCACAGCCTGCTCATCTCACTGATCATATCAGCAGAACCTGACAGAGAAACAGACGGACACAGAGAGGACATAAAGCGTTTGCTTGAAAGGTTGCCATGACAAAGGAACACTCAAGAAAGAAGAAAGAGGAGTCCTAAACAAATGTCTATCTGCATTTTAGGGCCTTGTGTGGTTGCCAGGTTGTAATCACTGCTGTGCCACGCTGGCTCTTGTGTACAAACCGCAGCAGCAGAGCACACTCACAGGTGGGGATCGGATGGGTTTGTTTTGGGAAGAAACAGTTACACCCCTATCATCACAGCAGTAGAACCATGCAACACAGTTTACAGTTCCAACAAAATCTAGATACAATGATAAAATATCAAAAACAACAGTGTCACCGAAATTATTTAAAAGTACGAGTTATTCCTCTCTGAAAGTACTGTTTTTAAGGATATACAGTATATCTCTTCACATTCACAATTATAAATAGGCCCCCAAAAGTATCTGAACACTTCAGCCACACAAAAATGTGAATGTCACTGCATTAATTCAAAACATGCTGTACACGAGAACGTACTTCACTTGTGGTGTGTGTTCACGTGTGGTCTACTATTGTATGTCATCTAAATCTTAGATTTTTCATTTTAGTCCCTAAAAATGCACTATAGATAGATAGATGGATGGATGGATGGATGGATGGATGGATAG
>NW_015767005.1:0-691 GCF_001515625.1 Sinocyclocheilus rhinocerous
GCTAGCCTTTCCGAAATCGCCTACCCTATACCTTTAAAGGGCATTTATTTCTGTTCCACAAGTACATACACTTGGTAGATCTCTCTCTCTCTCTTTCTGGTTTATCGGCCTCTGTTTGATATTTACTTGGTGTCAAATGAGTTGTAATGGCTACATCAAGCTGGCCAAACTTTCCTGTACCTCAAGGAAAATTGAATAAATGTGTCAGTTTTACAGTGACCTATGTGTCCAATTAGCTTGTTAAATGTTATCACTTCTGTTGATCACCTAAAAGATGTCAGTCGAGTGCTACAGCCTCACCGTGCCCTTTTTTAATATAAGATGTGTCGGCCACAAATAAACGTTTCAGAAAACAGGTAGTTACAAAACAACACTTCTCCAGTCTGTGGATGAGATGGTTGAAGAGGAGAAGAGAATTCTTCTTTGCGGTTTGCCTCTGCTCTTGTTATTTTCATGAGTGTATTTACACTGAGGTAAGGCAGGCAGATAAGAGCGCTGCGATATCAGTGGTGTTAATGGGCTGCTTTGATGTCTTCTCCACAGCAAACATCACTGCAGCGTGTAGGTGGATGTGAGACTGATTGTGTAGTGCAGCATGTAGCACATTACTTGTTTTTGTTTTTTTTATTGTCAGAATCCGGGCCAGGCCGTGCATATGCACATATGCAAATATTTGCAATGAAAGCGTCCC
>NW_015767006.1:0-691 GCF_001515625.1 Sinocyclocheilus rhinocerous
CCACGGCAGATAATACAAGCACAAACTCATTGGAAGAGTGTTTACGCTATGATAACTCTACAAATACCAGACAGTGAATAATGTCCTCTGACGCAGTGCTTGTCGTGCAGATGAGAGAGAAGCTCAGCTCATCTCAACAGAATACACTTTTTGATCAGAGAGGGCTCTGCGTGTTGAATGTACATACTTATGAAAATGTATGGTGTTATATTTTCTGATCAATAATAGGAACACCTTTCTACTATGGAGCATGTAATTGAATTGATTTTAGGTTTTGTGTGTAAAAATTCCACTAGGTGTAAAATGAAATTATATGAAGGATCATAAAACTATATTCAGATTAGAACGGGAAAACAAAATTAAGGAAGTAAAATGTCTCACATGGCAGTTTGTTTATTGCTTATTATTATTGCTTATTTACATTATTCATAAGTAGATCATCATGTGAGTTACATCTTTTCCTTTTGCTGTGATTGAATCTTTTGTCTTTAAAACAAAAAATGAAACATATGTCTAATTTTAACGAACATGTTTGATTAAACCGTTTAATTACATATTCATGTAAACACAGTTTACACCTAATATCTAATTGGTGCTTTTTAAGGGTAAATGACATAAGCTGTGATGAAGCATCTGCACTGTCCTGAAATGCTACACTATAGTGTATACACCATTTGAAAATTTTCTTATT
>NW_015767007.1:0-691 GCF_001515625.1 Sinocyclocheilus rhinocerous
AGGAATATTCTTGTGTCTTGCCCTCTATATACCTGTTGCCATTGTTTGACCCTTGCCTGTTTCTGACCATGTCGGTTAATAAAGCTTCACACTTGGATCTGCACGTCTCACGCCTCAGTCACTCCGTGACAAAACCCATATACTAATCTGAAATGAAAGCATTAAATAAATCATACTGATTCAGTTCATGAGTTCAACTCCCTCATTGAATGAATGAATGAATGAATGCTAGCGTATGCAAATATACAGTATTGTATATTAGTCATATTGGTGTTTTTTTATACTTTTATGGTTATTTTTGTCATTTTGAAAATCTTGAAAACTCCATTAATCAATGTAATTGCAAAAAAAAAAAAAAGGATGACCAGTACATTAATCAATAATTTTTTTTCCATGAAAGCACACGAATAATGACATTTATAGATTTCTAAAGATTACTACTCAATTATCGAATTCCTTAACTGTAACGGAGTGCTTGAGTTGGCACTTTCTAACTTAAATGTATGGTGCAGTGCTAGACTCATTCACTTATACATGCTGGTTGTGTTGTGTAGTTTTTGAATATGTGATAAGCTTCCGCTTTTACATGTCAACTTTTAGTCCTCATCATTCATCACACTGCCTCCTCTCTGTCCACTTAGCTAGCGGCAGATTGCAGATTACATCAGTAACCATGGAAATGCCTTTCCAA
>NW_015767008.1:0-691 GCF_001515625.1 Sinocyclocheilus rhinocerous
ATTCCACAACTGATATGTGCTGTTAACCAGGACGTTGTCATGAAGACCACCAAAAGAGACACCCATTGCAGCTTAATTGAGTGACATGTCAAGCTATGGGCTTTTCCTGACAAGAGGCGTTTATGCAATTCCAAATCCTCCAAAATCAAACTATAGTGAGTGTGACAAGACTTTCTCAGCTGCACCAGAGTTTGAAGAACACTGATTAATCAACAAAAACATTTAATTAAATTAAGCTTATTAATTTCCAATGAATCAATTTCAAATAGCAAATGTGTTCAGTTAATCATTTGAGCAGTGAGGGAGAACTAGCTGGAGTTGCAACTGTAAATTGCCCATCATGTCATATCCCTGATACAGGTGCGCACCCATGCATACCAGAAATTATTCACACACACTTGGCTTCTAAAAACCTGGACCCACGTACTCAGACATAAGACATTTCACTGTAAACAATGTTTATGGTCGTTGAAAATACTGTGACAGTGTGATCAAGTACAACAATGACCAATGAGTCAATGACCATACATCATCTTCACTGACAGGGTCTGATGTATGATGTCTATGCTAACTGGGAGAACCTGACATACTGTGACTAATGTAATTGTAAACTAATGCTATGTACTGTACTGTATGCTAAAATAAAACACTATCCCCCGGTTTCACAGACAAGGCTTAAGCCTAGTCCCAG
>NW_015767009.1:0-691 GCF_001515625.1 Sinocyclocheilus rhinocerous
TACACAAAATAATGTTTTTAGCAACATCATATGACCCCTTTAAGACTTGTTTTTCATTCATTTAACATAAATTAAATATGTCTACGTTCTAAACAGAAGTAAAATGAAATACAGTTCATTTAAAATATTAAGAAATACTATAATGGTATTTCAATAATACTAAAATGATAATAAGACAAAAGCAGTAAAGTGTTAAAGCTTTCACACTTGAACAAGTCAATGTTCATAAAACAATGAAAATGAAAACAATGAAAATGTTCATAAAAGCAGTCCATCTGACTTGTACACTACACTCCAAATCTTAAAACATTCTTCCGTGAAAAATCGCATTCTGTGTTTGATCCAAAAGGTAAAGTCACATGAATTTGGAACAATGTGACTGAGTAAATAATGGCAACATTTGCAAGCATAGGAATTGCATCAAATATGAGTTATGTGACTCTCTCTATGTACTTTGTTCTCAGAAAATAAAATGTTCAGCCTAGAGGCCTCTGGGCATCATTCAGAGTACTTCTGATTTAATCTTGTTTTGTGCACTGATGAAATAAGAGCTTTCAGTATTCCGTCCTGATTGGTTCCTCGCCATTGAGATTTGAATAATTTATCAATTTAACATATGCAAAACAGAAGGCTACTTTCCTCCACTGAAAAGGGGGATGTCATCACATCCAGCAGTCCATGGTAATCACTC
>NW_015767010.1:0-691 GCF_001515625.1 Sinocyclocheilus rhinocerous
ACTCCATGTGGAAAGCCTACTGATTGTACCCCATTAATTTAGAGTGCCTGTAATGAGTAGATGTATTGTAGCTGGTCGCTCTTGCTGTGGTCACTAATTACCAAACATTTTAATGAGGGTGTGCTGTTTAAGAGTGGTGTCAATGATATATTTAGGATTTTTTATGTTTTAGATGATTTTCGATACAGTATATAGAAGCATACAACAGATGTCCATAGGGTCCAGATGAAACATGTCAAAAGGACTAATCTTGTCAGTTGGACAAGACTAAAATGGTCAGAGAGACAGTTTTATGTAATGCCTTCAAAATTTTGCCTGAACATTACCCTGTGTGCAGATGACCACAATACTGGCAGGGAAATATAGTGATTTGTTATGTATTTTTGTGTGTGTATGTCTGCCTATACTTAAATACCAACTACTTATGAAGGGTGAACTCAGTCATTGTGTTTTTTTTTGGTCTAAAACAAACCTCCAAACCACACAAGGATTCCATAAGGGGATATTTATCTCACTGGTCACACTGGGTTCAACCCACTACATAAGAGTACAAAATGTCTTGAAGATAAAGTATATTAAATGACCTCTAATGCCTTTACTGAGCTTCACCCTCGGCCACTGTTTTTCAGACAAGCTATGCAAAAAGTTTGATAGGGATGAGTTTGAATCTCAAAATTCTGACTTTTTTTCT
>NW_015767011.1:0-691 GCF_001515625.1 Sinocyclocheilus rhinocerous
ACTGTATGGGATAATGATCCAGAACTTTCAAAGAGAATTTCTCTTAGTTTAGTTAGGTGTAATTCAGTAGCTTTAAATTCTCAGGTCAGAACATAACATTTCTCATTTGTTGAAACAGCAACAAAGCCTGCTTATAAATGGCTTTTACCAAAACATGTCAAGCTTTATTGGAGGCATTTCCTTGATGTGTGTAGTGTACCAAGAGACAATATAACTGTTACAGGACAACGCGCATATCCTTTTAGTTTGCCCTACAAGAGAGTATGCTTTTACCACTGAGGGAATTTAGAATGCTGAAGTCGTGTATGCCAGTTTGTATTGCCACAAGCTGTATTTATATACAACACCCTTTTTTCTTGTAGAATATACTAATTATCTTTGCCAACTCTTACCTTCTTTCTTTTACCTCTCATCACACCCTTTTCTGAAGAGGTAATAATTCTAGTTTTGATAGACTCTTGAAGATTATGTGAATAGGACATTTTTTCATTTGTGAATTGCTATATTGTTACGGTACTTGCTTGTGTCTGGACTATAGTGCACTTATTGATTTCATTTTTGATTATTTGAGGTAGGCCATGTCTTAATTTAATAGATATCAGTTTTCTGTGTTTGTTTGTTTGTTCATTTGTTTTAATTATTATTCGTGTGTAGTTCAGCAGCAGATTGGTCCACATTTGTTAGACGTTTC
>NW_015767012.1:0-691 GCF_001515625.1 Sinocyclocheilus rhinocerous
TAACACTCTATACCAGACTCTATACAATTTATGTTGGAAACAGTGCAAAATTGTGCTGCTTTATTCCATATTGATGTTAATCTGCCTCGCATATTGCCAGATACATAATACAGGGTATCAGCTGTCCTTCACAGAGCACATGCTGCTATCAACCACACACATTGTATTTAAAATAATCGAGCTCAAGGCCCAATAATAATTCCACTTTCTCCAAAACAACAAACACATCAGCACTTTAAATACAACGTTTACTACAAAGCTGTTTTATAGAGATAAATTTGCCAGGCTATTTTGCTGATCATATTTTGGAGGATTAGACACAAAAGAGCTTTGCTGGTTGTAATGGTGATGTTGCCCACACACTGACAGTACTGAGAGGCAAAGGCGCATGCCTTACCCATGCCCATGTTCTGCATTGTAGGAGATGGAGATCGTGCAGCATGCAGGAAGGGGTCTGGCTGCCCCATATTACCTGGACCCAGGAAAGCTCCCATGAAGTCCTGCGGCTTAGGGGCGGGAGCGGGTCCAGACCCAAATGGGTCAAAAGCTGAAGAATTAAAGAGAGGATTCAGTTTCTTTTGCTGAAATGCACTTTTATAGGACAGATAGTTCTGACTCTCATCTGATTGGTTAAAACAAGTTCAAAGCTGTTGGGAAATGGCCAATAAAATGGTATATTATTGCACAAAGT
>NW_015767013.1:0-691 GCF_001515625.1 Sinocyclocheilus rhinocerous
CATGAAAGGCAATATTGGAAATGGCATAATAGGGGCACTTTAATGCATACTAAGTTTCAATTTCAATTTAGTTTCAACAATTACTCATTACAGGACACAGCCAAAAATACATTGGTTTACAAATTGATACAAGGCAAAGTGTGACCTTTATCTACTAGGATTGTGAAATGTTTTAGTTTGTTTGAATTGGAAATTCAAATCCTGGAATAAGACACCTGAAAATGACTCTTCTGAGTCTTGTTGGTGTTAAATGTCTAGGCCAAAGCACAGAGTGAAAGAGTCATTCTTCACATTTTGTATTAAACTAATGACAGGAGCTTCTGTAACCTCGTTCTCTCAGCTGTGAAATTACAGCTCTGCTGTACCAGACCCATATAATGAACACAATAACTGTGAGGGAGGGACAAGATGAGTTAATAAAGAAATCTAGAGAGGAAAACAGACGGACATTTGTACCCAGCCTTCTAGCCCTGTTTAGAACAATAAATTTAATAGGTTTGCTGGTTAATTCAATTTCCTACAAAAAGAGTGTGTTTCTTCTACTACAATTTTTTTGTTGTTGTTAAATGAAGGTTATATTAAAACCTTTTTAATTTTTTTTAAATACCTTTTTCTGAATGTTTGATTTTTATTGTTATATCCTTATCCCGGACCCACACTTTCAATCTTAAAATATCAGTTATTGTGATTT
>NW_015767014.1:0-691 GCF_001515625.1 Sinocyclocheilus rhinocerous
TATGTTTCATTCATATACTAGTATATAACCGAAGCTATAGATTTTGAAATTTAACATTTCTCGATCTTAGTGTTTTTTAGTTACCTTGCATAGCATACAGCTAATCGACGAGCGTGCTAGCTTAGCTTATACTGTAACCACCTGCACATGCCCTACCCTATTACAATTACGTAAGTATTTTTATTGTGATAATCATTGCAATATTATTTTGTACAAATTTTGTTATTAAAAGAACCATGTGATGATGTTAACTTGTCTTCATTATTATTTTTCTTATTAACAGTTTATCCATTTAAATAAATGACAGTATGCTAGTTATGTTTTGTGTGTACTTAGTATAAATATTAATTCTCTCCTGGTCCCTGTCAGCATTCTCTTTATAAATTGCACTCTCCATGTACAGCTTCACCTCAGCATTCAACGAAAACTTTAACATAACTTTAATTCAAAATCAGATCATGTTAGCAACAACAAGTTATCACGAGAACAGCTTTAGGACCGCCATACTACTGGGGTCCTAAGGTGGGACCCATCTCTTCACCGCACCAGAGTGTAAACGCAGCCAAAACAGACTGTGCTGAGAGTGGCGTTTAGATGAATTTGAAAATATGCGCTGCATGCTTTCCTCTCAATAACACAATAAACACACAACAAACATGACAGCGGTGAGAAAACAGCAGTTAAGAAAGCA
>NW_015767015.1:0-691 GCF_001515625.1 Sinocyclocheilus rhinocerous
TACAGTAACGTGTTACTAAGTAATGCGTTACTGCCCAACACTGGTACCATGTATACGAATAGGTTATACATAGGGTGTAAGAGTAGGCTTTAACAAACCTTACCCACTTTTTTTTTTTTTATCTTGAACTGTTCCTGTTTGCACTGTTTTACCCTGAATGTCTGTTTTTGCAGTTTTGCCCTGAATGTATCTTCAGTACCACTACGTGTTTCATGTGTAAATTCAAGCATATGTCTTATAAATATACTTTACATATAACTTAAGTAAGATAACTCTTTCAGTAGGTTTGCTATGCATAGGTTTATATATGTTACACAGTTATATACAGTGTACTCAGGTACGTTTATTTTCTACAGAGCACATAAACATCAAATACTTTGGAAATTCCAGGTATGTGATGTTCCTTTATATATTTCAACATGATATATACACTGTCACCATGTTTTCTCTGTCTTTGTCAAATCATTGTGGTACTCAAGTCCATTTGTTTTCTCATGCAGTTTTTGCTGTCTCAAGTTTTCCTGTGTTCAAGTTCCCTGCTGCTGTTTTGGATATTGCACCCATGACGTCTTGACTCTTCTGTTGTTGTTGTTTTTCCTAATAAACTGTTTAACTGCAGTCGCAAGTGAATCTCAAGTTATTTTAAGTGATAGTTAAATATATTCTAAATAAACTACAAACAAAAAATATA
>NW_015767016.1:0-691 GCF_001515625.1 Sinocyclocheilus rhinocerous
TCAACCCTAACCATCACTATTGCTATTGCTCAAACACAGGGTTCAAGTAATTTTTTTCCCATTAAGGCAAGTATTAAACTTCAGTATGTAACCTGGACGATTTTCACCGAGTGAGAAAATCCCACAGTCTTAAAATGAAGAAAGGACTCAAGACACAAATAGAGACCAGAATATCACATTAATATTAAAATAAAAGTTATTTATTTAAAAGTATTTATTGAACACTGGTGTGTTTTCATTTTGCTATTACTGCCATTTTATAAAATCAATCAGACATGAGAGACTGCAAGTTACTGTGATTTCATCCAAGGTTTACCGTGGTAAATTCACTGTAAAAAACAGCCAAGAGAACTGATGTGGCTTGATTGAGATGTGAAACTTATTTTGCTAATTTTACACAAACACAAAATGACACAAAAAACACACTTTCAGCCACTCTAAAGAATTTTAAGCTTCAATGCAAATTTAATTCCATAGGGGAAAAAAGTATTTATCCCGAATCCTATACCTGAGCATTTACGGTATAATTTCAACGGTTTTGTGTATTGTGATGATTTTGACTCAAACCGTTTATGAACAAGAACTGTTATCCACACAAGGGTCAAACGCTACAGACTCATCTAAGCGATGAAATCCATTTTCCCCTCAACAAGCAGCACTCTGGGATAAACTGTGCAGGATAGGGCTGAAC
>NW_015767017.1:0-691 GCF_001515625.1 Sinocyclocheilus rhinocerous
TCTATGGGAGCTGGTACAGTGTGATGGGGTTAAAGGACCAGAGAAACTCACAACAGATCTCAAAGCTGTTTGATTGTATAGAGAGCATGAAGATTGAACCCTATTCTCTTCAGATGTATATGAGAGCTCCAGAGATGAGAGTCAGACATGAACTAGAGGAGAAACTGAGAGTGAGAGATAATGAAGTCAAAGAGTTACAGAAGAAGATCAAGACACTGGGTGAGTTCATTTATTTCTCTGAATAAACAATCTGAGAATACAGTTATAAACTTACAGGTTATTTACAGTACAGTCAATCTATACTTAGTCAACCACACATGAATAAATACCCTTTTATACATAAGCTACCAATTTCACAGAGAAAAATTGAATCAAAATGATCGTCTTGAACCTTTTTTTTTGTGAGTAAAATTGTTGAAAATTTAGTAATTAATGACTGGCTAAAGTCTGTAATCTCTAGACAGCGCCAGACCCTAAACGTTGAAATGCACTACAAGACTTTTGACCAGATTTTTACCCAGTGTTTTAAAATCTCTTCAGATTTTAAGTCGTGTAGTGTATTCCAGCCTCAAGTAACTTACTTCCGTTGTTGTGATGCTCTGCTACCTCTACTGCCAGTTTTAACGCCAGCGTTTTTCTTTTTACCTTCAGTCTTTTTTTTTTTTAAGTAAAATGTAAGATCAGTGGGATT
>NW_015767018.1:0-691 GCF_001515625.1 Sinocyclocheilus rhinocerous
CCCCCCACCCACCTCCTCTTTTGTAAAGTCATAGAAACGTGGATTTATTTATTTATTTTTTGCTATTGGAGCAAATTGGGAACGCAGAAATTATGAAAAATTATTTGTTTCCAGAAGTTCACCCAACTGTGATGAATTCCGTTTTTAAAAACCCCGGAAATGTGAAAAGGGTCCAAAGTTGTTTATGCAGAAAATATATATATCTGTTTTATATCATTATAATAATTCATATTTAATTTTGTGTGATATTATAATCTTATTATATATTTTTTTATTTTATTTTATTCTTTTTATAGTTTAATGGAAGAGAACCAAAACATAAGACATTATGATGAACCTAAATTGAAAAAAAAAAAAATTATTCACAATGGCAAGCTGCTGTTAACATATAAGACAGTATATGCACACCTCTGAATAAATACGCCAGATTGCACTTTTGCTTGAAAAGCACGAATAACCTACAGTTACACCATGTTTACAAATACTAAATCACTCTCTACTGGATGAAACATTAAAATAAACGTCATTCCACCCAGCCCTCCATCCGGCTTGTCGTGTGAATGGGGCGACGCCTGTTTTGGGTGGTTACTGATGGATGTCTCTCATTTCAGGAAGCATCTATTCTAGTCCTGGACTTTACAGCAAGACCATGACACCTACCTATGACTCTCGGGACGGCAGCCCTCTGTCC
>NW_015767019.1:0-691 GCF_001515625.1 Sinocyclocheilus rhinocerous
TATAATTTTATGAGTCACACACTTTGTTCAGTGTTTTGTATGTCTTGATTGTCTCTAGATCACTAAGGTGGCAGAGCAGATATGACTCACATTATTCATCAGCGGGTTGCCAGATCCTCTCTGATGATTATAGTGCTACCGTTATAATCAACAAAGCCGTCTGTTGCATACAGTATGCGCAACACAACAAAACCAGAAGTCTCTCATTATAATAAAGAAACCTGTTTAATTCAGTAAATGGCGTGCAGTTATTATCTCAGCAATAAAAAAAAACAATTATTTTGCCTTTTTAAACCAAATTTTGTGGAAAAATGTCTTAATGCTGCAATCTAATAATAATAATAAAGTAAAATACTGTCAAATAATAACAATCAAATATGAGTCAAGAAGGATGTGATGAATATAGTATCATTGGTTCATTCACTGGAACCAGAGTGCAGCAGTCGGTTTCTGAGGTAAAAAAAAAAATCTAATTCATTTTCTGCATAGGGGAATTATTTTTTAACAATGCCTTGCAAACCGTTAAAGACAGACCTACTGTGAGCTCCAAAGTTGTTAATCGATGCTATGCTTTTGTTAAAGCCATCAGCCTGCATTATTTCAACTGATTTTTTAAATAATCAGGTTTAGCATCAGAGTTCCCGATAAAAACTACATTACCCATGATTCTGCAGAGAATCTCCACCAATCA
>NW_015767020.1:0-691 GCF_001515625.1 Sinocyclocheilus rhinocerous
ATGTATGTAGTATTACTCATGTGGAATGGCCACCGTGAAGCAGAAATTGAATAATTTGGTTGCAACAAATGGCTCCAGGTGGTTTATTTGCATTACACAGACTTGCAAATGACCGGCTTTTATTGACTGTTGTGCCACGTGCGCACACACACACACACACATATTGAAAAGTCATTCATCACATCTACATCTACATGGCTTTGTCTCGTAATAACCCTAAATACATGGGATATTATGTTTGTAGTTGTCTTTTTTGTTTGTAGTATTGTGTTACATGAGCTCTTTATTCTTGCCATTGTATTCAGAGAATGATTGATGATGTTGATAATGTACGAGTTTTTTTTCACATGACCTTTTAAACATGACCCATTTGTGACATTGCACTGAACAAGCAAACCGCCTTAACTGGTTCCCATGCACAAGACACTGAAATATTTTTTTTTTTGCATTTTTAAATTGATTTTAAATTGAAAATATTCATATTCGTTACTGTTCAAACGTTTGGGACTGGTAAGATTTTTTAAATGTTTCTATAAGAAGGCTGTTTTTTTTTAATATAGTAAAAACAAAATTATTGTTAAATATGAAATGTAAAATAGTTGTTTCTATTTCAATATATTTTAAAATGTAATTTAAAGTGTAGCCTAGTTTATTTGAAATAGAAATCTTTTGTAACATTATAAATGTCTTT
>NW_015767021.1:0-691 GCF_001515625.1 Sinocyclocheilus rhinocerous
TGATATTCTTTGTGATTTGTATATACTGTATATATATATATATATCACTATCTGCAGGATAAGACACAAGTGCTGTGTATCACAATACTGCTGGGACTGACGTACAGCGAAAACTCACTGGTAAAGGCGGCAGCAGTGAGAGCTCTAGGCGTATACATCCTCTTTCCCTGCCTGAGAGAGGTACAGATCAGCCTTCTCATATAGTGAAAGAGCTTCACTTTTAATTTCTAAAGAATGTTCTAAATATTTAGAATATATTTTACTTTTATTTAGTTGTATATTTAATATATATAACGTAGTAAGTCCACCTTCATCCACCTAGAAAAGTACTCCGCGCTGATTTAACTTTACTAATTTTGCTTTTTTTTTTTTTACACGACCACAGGATGTGATGTTTGTGGCAGACACGGCTAATGCCATCCTCACTGCTCTGGATGACCGCTCACCCAACGTTCGTGCAAAGGCAGCCTGGTCGCTTGGCAACCTCACGGACACGCTCATTGTCAACATGTGAGAAAGACAATTGACCACATCTGTGTTTAATTACATTAATGTAGTTATACAGATGGTTTTCCTTTGCTCATTTGTTGTCCTCAGGCAGTCAGTGGGGTTGGAGTTTCAGGAGGAGTTCTCTGATATGCTGCTTCTGAACATGCTGAGATCTGCCACTAAAGCTTCAGGAGATAAAGAC
>NW_015767022.1:0-691 GCF_001515625.1 Sinocyclocheilus rhinocerous
ATTTTTTTTTTAGTTTTTTTCTGTTTTAATTTTAGTAATTTTAGTATTTCAACTTAAAATGTATTTTAATTAACAACATACATATTTATTTATTTTAGTTTTAATTAATGATAATAACATATCCAATAAACATTTTTTTAGAAGATAGGAAAATGTCATTTGTTGCTGGAGAGACACTCATTATAACATATAACTCATATTTCAGAGATTGGATCTGAGTTTTGAGAAGGTGTGGTAGAGTTTTAAAGCTCTTGAGCATCAACACAACCGAGTCCAGCCACGTCTTTCTCATCAGAATGACCTCTGGCACAAATAAAGCTCTCCATCACAGCCAAAAAGAACACAAACTTTCACTTATATTCAGCCTTGACCCAAAGCAAAGCTGTTTGTGACGGCAGCATCGGCACATAACCCATCAAATACTGTAAACACACAGGCTCTTGTCACTGATCGGGAAGTTTCCTGATGTCTTTGTGAAGATCAGCTCACAGCGCGGTGAACAAACTGAAAAACTCTCATAGCTATGCTCCTGAGAATCGTCCACTCTTTCTCTGGTTCTCCTTTCACTGACGCTGTCTGGCATCTTCTGAAAGGACTCCTTGGATACCAAACGCAGCTTTGCAGGATCTTTCAGCCTCGAGGCTTCAGTCGAGCAGTAATGCAGCAGGAATAGTGATTAGATGAGAGACTC
>NW_015767023.1:0-691 GCF_001515625.1 Sinocyclocheilus rhinocerous
TTCTAAAAATATGTTATTAAACAGTCAGAGTGCAAGCATGTTATCTACCTGTACCTTCACTGTCCAAATAACAAGCAAAATATATTTCACAGCATCTATATATGTCAGCATGAGTGCATGTGGATTTCAGGGAAACGTTGGTCCTACAAATGTGGTTCTGTGATGTTTCTATAAATGGCCAGTGAATATGTTCGCAACGGTGGGATGTGGTCAAACTCTCCTCGCTCAGAAACTGCTGCATTTGGATCACTACATAACGCGAAACGCTGTGAATTCAGAGGAACTTCCTCAAACTTTCCTGCAGTGCACTGACTACCTCAGGCTAAATCGTTGCAATTAACATCGCAAGAGCAAAGAATGGGGGTGTTAAAAATAGTGTCTGTTGACTCTGATAAGAATCATTCATGTTCCTGCGTTCACAATATGCACGTTTAAAACACTCCTGTCATGTCCAACAATACTGTCTGGGTAGAGAGTTCACTGGGGTTTGAGACACAGCCATAATTACAGCATCTAATACAGTCAGTACGACCTACATCACATTTTAGCTGCACAAATATGCAATACAACAAAAAAAATCTAAGATGAGAGTTATCACAGGGACTTATCCCGCTGGCTTGTGCATCACTAAAGTGGTCTACACTGATTTTAACTGTATTAACCCTTTAACTGTTTTCTCAGCTAATTAATA
>NW_015767024.1:0-691 GCF_001515625.1 Sinocyclocheilus rhinocerous
CTCTTCCTCCACTTCCCCCTTTTCTCTTCCCAGGAGTGCAACAAAACATCGTTGCAGAGGTCTTAATCCTTTCCTTCAGGGGGCTGCTAATTAATTATTTGTTAATGACTTAAGGGATTTCACAATGACACTTCAGTCAAGATGATGAGATGTTTGCTGGGTGCAGAGGAAGGGGCGGGGGGGGGTTTGGCAGACAGATTAGCCAGGTTTGGACTCACTGAACCAGGTGTGTGTGGGAGCGGGAGAGAACGTGTGGAAGTAATTGCAGAGCACCAGGTTCAACGAAGAGCCTTTGTGATTTCTTTACTAGGTTTTGAGGCGTGACGTTCATTCTTGAAAATGGATATGTGGCCTCCTAAAGAGCGAAGGTTTCCCTTTTCCTCTCTTGACCCCTCGTTTCTTTCCTGTTCCTCTAATAAAGGCTTGAAGTGTGCAGAGACGTGAGGGTTTCTCGGACACCCCGCTGGTTTATGGGCCACCCCTGCCAGACACTTTGACAGGTCAAAATGTTGCACACCCGGGTCAAGAGGAGAAAAGGCCTCAGATCTATGTGCGATTCAGTGCGAACAACACGTTTTAAAGAACGTACACCTTCAGTATTAACCAACTTCCTCATTGCGACAGATTTAGACTAAAGAATGATAAAAGTGATATCAGAAGGACATGATTTTTGATATTTTTATTCCAGCCA
>NW_015767025.1:0-691 GCF_001515625.1 Sinocyclocheilus rhinocerous
CCCGAAATTGATCCATCTCCAGTTGACTCGCACTTTAGAACCAGCGTAGTTTTAAGCCGTCTGCTTGCCAACCAGCACAGCCTCCCAATCTGTTTGTGTGGGTTTTGGCCTTTTCCCATCTGCGGTCGGTCAGAGGAGCCCAGTCATTGTGTTTCTGCCACCTACCCGTCATCAGCAAAACGCCTCATTAATGTTTTCAGATAGAACAGCGCAAGACAAGCTGTACACCGTCCATTAGCACGGGACTCTCCGTCGCTTCACAGCGGGAGATGTGATTTCCATTTGCTTTTATTACAATTACTGTTCACTATCAGTATGATACAGCTTTTGGCAAAATGGACGGAAAAAAACATGGTGCAGTAAACGGTTTTTGACAATCTACATCAATCTGGAAGCATTTGAAATTTTCCCCGATATTAGCTCATTTTATCTTAACAAAGTTTCCTCTACTGTGGTTTGAATCCATTAGGCATGCTGAGTGGAATTAAAAGCTCTCAGCAGTTTGTTTGTGGTATGACTTAATCGACAAAAATGCTTATTATTTAGTTTTTTTGTTTTTTTCATTTCTGAATCATCTGTCTTCCTCTTTCTCCAGATGGCGTATCACAACAAATATTTGACTGTTCCTGTGGTTGCCTCTGATATTGAGACTCTCGCCTCATTATCAGGGTTTGATTTCTGTGATTGGAGT
>NW_015767026.1:0-691 GCF_001515625.1 Sinocyclocheilus rhinocerous
GCAGCCATGCTTCAAAACATACCTAATCAGCATATGCTGGTTTTTCAACAGGGTTTCTAAATATGATCGCAAATCGGATTTGCACAAAAATCGGATTTAGGCTGACAGCTTTGACGAGGCATCAGATAACGATACTTTTGGGAAACGCATCCCAGGGCAGGTGAAGAACAATGGATCACCTAGTCTGGGACTTGCAGGACCAACTGACCATCCGACAGAAGTGAAGACAGACTGTACACCAAACAGGGTAAACAACCACAATGATCAAGCACAAGACAGAGCACACAGCAAACAGACATGGCAGAAGCCATGTGCTCACAGTAAACACAAGACAAGACAGTAAAGTGCATAGCGAACAAACCATTCGCCTTGTGCTTAAACAGAAGTGCATAGATGTCAGGATCTCAACACTGAAACTGAAACAAAACTAGACTGAAGTGTCAGGATCCAGACATCATGCCTAAGTGTTAAGTATTTGAGTATATGTAATTAGTTCCTGTACTTAAGTATCTTTTTGGCTACTTTGTAGTTTTACTGATTATCAAAGATATTAGCTACTTTTCATCTCTATTTGACAAACTTTTTGTATATGTACTCTTTACTCCAATACAGAGGTCTTCAACCCTGCTTCTGGGGACCTACCCTCTTAAAAAATAAAGGTGCTTAAAAGGTTCTTCACAGCAATGCCATA
>NW_015767027.1:0-691 GCF_001515625.1 Sinocyclocheilus rhinocerous
CTTAGGTGTTTATTTTTTTAAAGCATTCACGTGAATCACAAATGTACTTTAATTATATTGAATTCACCCAACTGGAAATGATAGAAAATGATCTCCTTTTGTGTTTCACAGAAAAAAAGACAGTCATACATGACATGAGAGTAAAATATGACAACATTTTCATTTTTGGGTAGACCATGCCTTGCAGCAAGTTCTAGAGTAAACAAACTATGTAGAAAAAAAAACTGTAGGCAGAAAAAAAACTTTTTTTCTACAGCTGCCGTATTGAAATGCATAATTTCTTCCATTCGTTTTTCATATATTTGATTCCATACAGAACAGGTGCATCACAATTTTAATGTCATGGCAACAAAAACATTGCAAAATCCAAAGTCTGCTGCTTTGGTCGGTCCTGGACTCTACTGTTCATGTCCAAGCTGCTGACCAATCCAAAGAGAAGACCTAGAAGAGATGAAGAGGCACCTCTGAAGCTGGTGCTGTGCTAATGGGAGTGATGAAGATGGTGACACCTCCACCTGTCACCATGGTGACCCTTCAGGAGCACACGCGAGTCTGTATATATGTGCGTGTCCCTCATGCCCTATGTCCCGACTGACCACATCCTCTGTAATATACCTGTGAGTGTGTTCGTGTGAAGGACATTGTGGCCATCGGAGCTATCACAGACACAGTCTTAGCCTGACACACACAC
>NW_015767028.1:0-691 GCF_001515625.1 Sinocyclocheilus rhinocerous
GTAAATATGCAAAATGCAAAAATAACCATATCCTTGCTAACCTAGTCAGAATGTAAACACATTATGAGTTCACTTGATCATTACCATCTCGACCACAGAGCTAATTGCAACTACTCATGCAATACAAAAAGTAAACACACCCAAACAAATGTACTGTTATTTGTCACTCCAAAAAAGTACAATGAACTGAGCCGAATTGATTCCTTTAGAACATTATTGAAAGCTTCTATTGTCCGTTCATCACTATAGCCCTCTCAAACCATATATTACTGTCCAGTGATGTCAGACTCTATCAGTCTCCACCTTTAGCTTCTGCTATTCATCCAAGACTGTCTGATCCGATGTCCAATAACATCCCTACCCCACAGAGATGAATCAATACTTCGATGATTTGATCAAACATTACAAGGCCCAGACAGACTTTTTTGCATTCTAGAGCTAAACTGAACAATTAAATCTGAAGAGTTTAGCTATTTTATGAGTCCAAAAGAACACTATGGGAATTTCATGCAAAGCAGACTGTACTTCACAACGCTTGGGCGGCTCTCGGAAATGAATCTGCATGGATATGCAACCAATTGAGCCTGTTGAGAGAGGCGAATATTGGATTGAACGAGAACCAGGCCATCCTGAAATTGAGTCTAGCGAGGCATTAATGACTGAGCCACCAGCTTTAACTGTGTCATTTAAT
>NW_015767029.1:0-691 GCF_001515625.1 Sinocyclocheilus rhinocerous
CTGAAGACTGGAGTAATGATGCTAAAAATTCAGCTTTGCCATCACCATTTATTTGGAATAAATTACATTTTATAATGTATTAAAACAGAAAATAAATACTTTAAATTGTAATAAGATTTTTAAAAAAAAGTAAATTCATCATATTTTAAGGATGGTTAGATTTGTATTGGAAAACATGAAAAAAAACTGTTGCCTTTATCATTGAAACCTGCACAATGGCATTGGCATGTTTTAAAACCGTAGTGTTAGTCACAGTTGTTGACAACGTTTCAGAGATGCCTCAGTGACCGCAGCGTCTTTGAATCTTTTTATTGTATCGGAAGAAGAGTGAGGTTGCATGTAGGGAGAGGTTGAAAATGCTACGGTGTCGCCTTCTGTCCTCTTTCTGTGTTATATTCCAGAAAACATGTCTTGAGGAGGTCCTGTTTGTCTTCTAAGGAATGTGTCATAGTGACTCACGGATGAATTGTGTCCAGTGTTGTGCTGTTGTTTGTCACCAGAGACCATACTGGAAACACTACCCCTGCAGTCTGCGACTGTCACTCTCACTCTATTCCACACATGCCGGAGTTGTGCAGAGAGACTTGCGATAATTGAAACCAGTCAGAGTGGTAACAAGTTTAACATCTCAAGACACTAAAACATTGGTCGTGTTTTGAGTTCTGAAATCTTTGATTTGTAAAAAGATCCA
>NW_015767030.1:0-692 GCF_001515625.1 Sinocyclocheilus rhinocerous
TGCAGTCAAAATCTTACAGTGTGTTTCAGGTCATACTGTGTTCTAAGAAAAGAGAAATCTGAAGAAAAAAAAAAAATCCTCAGCTAGTTGCCAAGACAACATTTCATTTTTTTTGTTTAACTTGTATTAAAATAACTACCACTGATACAGAAAATAATTTTAAAAAATGTACACATACTGTATTACAAAAAAAAACTAATAAAAATGACTAAACACAGCAAAATAACTAAAACTTTAATTAAAAAAAATATATAATAGTATCTTATACAGTACTTTTCTCAGCTAGTTGCCAAGGGAATATTTTTCCTTTTTATTTCAGCTAGTTGCCGAGGCAACATTTCTCATTTTTGTTTTTAGCTGAAGTACAAAATAAATAAAACTAAATAAACTAAAACTTAATAATAATTAATAAATACTATAAATATGCATGTATAAAAACACTAATACAAAACACAGAACAAAATTACTCGAAACTTGAAAACAGAAAAAATATATAAAAATATATCAAAAAATATAATCGCACATCAATGAAACAAACTAAAAAAATAATGACAAAAACACACAAACAAAATTATTAAACTTGAAAAAATAAACTCAAAATCTTATGAAAACCTATACTAGTACATCAAAGACAGTAAAATAACGCTGGTAGACAGTTAACACCAATGTTCATTTGAAGTACTCCAGAAAAC
>NW_015767031.1:0-692 GCF_001515625.1 Sinocyclocheilus rhinocerous
GAATGTGATCCCGGCCCCTAAAGGCTTAGAAAGCAGAATTTTGCCTTCTCATGGTGTGAAAAAGACCCTTTTTGTGGGCCTAAAACTCTCAAATGTACACTACAATGTTTTTCCCGCTTCTCAGCTCTCACCAGGACAGTGGCGATACATCATTGAGTGTTTCTTTGTGTTTCTTGACTTTTTAAACACAGAAATGTGTTGAACCGTCCAGTTGATAAATTGTTACAGACTTTTGAACTTTAGAAAGCTGTTTCACTCTACAACTGGTTAACCGTTTCTCCCTCAATACATCTGGGAAGTTTCCCGATGTGATGAGCTGTTTAAACAAGTGTGGGATGGAGTGAGACAGGCGAAGAGGGAGAGAGGAAAAAAAGTGCAGGATATTATGGTGAAGCGGGGTTGCCTTTGCTTTTGCTGCCTTTGATTGCTCGGCCATGTATACTCCCACACGCTTAATGACACGCAGGCACATGAAGCTGTAACACTAGCGCAGACAGAGCCTCCACCTGCCCCTGATCCGTCAAACGCACCTTCACAGCACTGCTGAAGGAATGGAAACACCGTGCGCTGGGAGACACTAAAAGACACCGACCGACTCAGCTGCGTTCTCATCTTTTGTCACGACAAGGCCAGAAGAAAGCCACTGCTACTTGAGCAGATGCAATGGTTCAACGCAGTTTTAGTCACTCAGC
>NW_015767032.1:0-692 GCF_001515625.1 Sinocyclocheilus rhinocerous
AAAAAACTGTCCAGCTGTTTATCAACATCTCGTGCTACAAGTATCACATTTTTAAAAGGGTTAGTTCATCTAAATATAAAAAATTCTCTCATCATTTACTTACCCACATGCTGTCCCAGATGTTCTCAGTTGAACACAAAGATTTTTAGAAAACTAATCCAAATGTACCCAAATGTTGAGACTCTAAAAACAAAAGGGTTGAGTTTATGTTCGACTTAAATGTGTTGCGAACTGTGACGCGAAGTGTCATATAAATTAATTATGAAACGTTAGTCACAACGCACTTATGGCATACTTGACTTTGCGGTGTTTTGGCCAAAAGCGATGGAAACATAAAGCTGGTATGACATGATCAATTGCTCTAATGTTTATTGCATTATTCTTGCAATAATAAATCACACTAATTTATTCCCTCAAACTAAATTAATGTTAATATCTTAATTACTTAGTTAACTGAATTAATTTACATATCGATTCCGACCACAATGGAGGTGCTGGTAAACTACAGAATGAATGTGAATGTGTTGTAGAAACTTTAGGAAAAGTTCTGTTCACTAACACTAATGCTATCATTTGTAATCACTGTCAAAAGAGGTTTTCTCTTTTCAGTGAGAAGCGCTTGCCTCGATTTGCAGTTACTGCAGTTCTTAATCACGTTAGTGCATAATTTAACAATTTCTTTAAAGAAAAAC
>NW_015767033.1:0-692 GCF_001515625.1 Sinocyclocheilus rhinocerous
CAGATAACACGTCACTCCCCTCAGGGATTAAGATCAGATAATCTGCATTACAAAACAAAATATCAGTATCACTGTTGATGTTGATTAGAATCTAGAATTTAGAATCAAATATTTTCATCAGTGTGATGATGATGATAGTATGAGCTCACCAGACCTTTTGTATGGAATCAATCATGGGTAAAACGCTCTCATCTTCTCCCCAGGCAGCTCCCCCACAAACTCATTGTCTTCAGGCTGCTTGTTGATAAATGTATTCCATACCAAGGATTTTTGAAGATTCTGTCACCACTAGAAGAACTAATCCTTGACAGAGTCTTGGTGAGACATGTCGAGCTGGTTAAGTAGGGGTTACAGAACTTTGATTTCCTCTCTTGCTTCATTTTATATATGTTATTACCATCTAAACAGTAATATTACTATTGAAAGTTGCACTGAAAGTACACAACAAAAAACTTTGTAAAACAATTTTCATTCAGAAATTGCTAGAAAATTTCACAATCAGTTTCAAAGAAACAGTAAGTAACACTGAAATAAAGTTATATTCGGAAGTAGAAAAACATGTAGAAAACATGTTAAGTAGTGTTTTCTTGTAAAATGTACTTCAATAATCTTTATTTACTACTTCAAAAAAATTCAAAGAGAAATATTTCATGCTTAATATATTTATATATATATTTTTATTTCGGTAACAC
>NW_015767034.1:0-691 GCF_001515625.1 Sinocyclocheilus rhinocerous
AGAGAGCTCATGCTGTACCTGGGGGCTTTCATTGCTCTTTTTGCAGAAGTTTTGGATGAATTCCACCAGCCCGTGGACAACAACCTTCACAGCCAATAACACACTCTCCAGCTCTGTCCAGGATGGAGAGGCCGCATCTACACACACACACACACACACAGGTTATTGCTATGTAATCTGCTTGCGTTTGCATCTCTGTGGAAGTGTGAGTGCGCATCCTCACCAGGGTTGTGGTCGATGCCGGCTAGCCGCTCGAGAGGAGCTCTGAGGCTGTTGAGGTTGGCTGGGTCTCCTGTTCTCTGCAGGATTATGGTGAGCTCCTGCACGCTCTTTGCAAAGGATTCTGGGGATTGAAGCTGTGGTGATGGGGTGGAAAGGACGAATGCATTCAGATTTGTAGCAGAGAGACAAAAATGCCAAACACATTCAACAAAAATCTATACATAATTGCTTTACTATATTTTACACAAAAGTTTGGAATAATTATGATTTTTACTTTTTTTTTGTAAAGAAGTCTCTTAAGCTCACCAAGTCTGCATTTATTTGACAAAAAATACAGTAAAAACAGTAATTTTGTAAAATATTATAACAGTTTAAAATTTTCAATGTCAATTTCGTTTTCTATGTCAATATATTGTCAAATTAATATTATTCCTGTGATGTAAAGCTGAATTTTCAGCATCATTACTCC
>NW_015767035.1:0-692 GCF_001515625.1 Sinocyclocheilus rhinocerous
AAAATATTTATCTGACCCTATAGAACATACTACATGTCTTTACTGTAGTAATATTTACTCTATTTGTTTAAACAACCTGTTCCACCGTGTAAAATTATTGCGCTCTACATGCTGTAGTATTACAATGTCAAGTGAACTCGTTACATTTGACCATACCCAAATTATGAGGTTTAGTGTATTTTATAGGGTGTGCTTTGTAAGTTATTCAATAACCATTACAGACACATTGAAGGTTTAAAGTGAAACTGTGTTTTGCTCATTATGGTTTCAAAGTTATTTTAAAGCAAATAATTCCTCTATAAATAACTCTATAGTAAAGTAAAGAAGTGACTATTTTCAGGCATTACAGTAATAAATACATTTAGATAATGTAATAATTTTTGATGGAAAGTGTGTCAATGAAGAAACCCATATAAGACAGTGATGGAAGATACTGAACATCTAGAGTAAATATTTCTACATTAAAGACGAAGTATGTCATTTTAGGTCAGATAAATATTTTACAGCTTGTTTTGGAGCGGTGTGATCCTCCTTTGGAAAGCTATTGAACTGGATGGTGTGCCATTGATGAAACCCATAAAATACAGTGATGGTACAAATATGTGAGGCACAAATTCTTTATAAACCGTCTTGAAGAAAGCCACTAGTTTTTGAAGTGTTCATCCAAAATCAACATCCTGTTTGCTGTCATG
>NW_015767036.1:0-692 GCF_001515625.1 Sinocyclocheilus rhinocerous
AAACTTTTGAACAGCAGTGCATATGGAAATAAAACATAATAAACAGAATAATTCTATTGTCAAACACAACAGATAAAATGGCATATTCAATATACAGTATGTATTGTAAATAGCGCTATACAAATAAATGTGAATTTAAATGTGAATGTGAAAATCCAAACTCAGAAGGAGTTTATAACCTAATTGTGTAAAGCAATTCAAATGAAAGTCTAATGCAAATGAAGGAAAACAGAAAAAGACAGATTTGAGAAACTATACACAAAACCTGAATAATTGCAATATTATCATATTGTGTTTCAGATATCTATATAATATCCAATCTCCAAAGGCACATTCACATTAAGGATGATAACTGTAACTATAAACTCTAAATGATCACTCTAATTATATGAGAATAGCAAAGTTCACACCACAACTATAACGATAACGACAGAGGAACGATTTTGTTGGAATCACTTTCAGAACGTTTTTTGTAAGCTGATCAACGATAGAAACATAGCCAATCAGAATCCAGACTTTAAAGAACTTGAGTAGGCCTATTTAAAGCAGTTTACAGATTACATAACGGCAAAGCGCATATAATAAACAACATTTGTACCATGGTGTGGATGGCCATATAGTTATAGTTATCGTTTTTGGTGTGAATAGACTGATTCCCACCCTCAGTTACCAAGTTAAAAACGTCCTGACTG
>NW_015767037.1:0-692 GCF_001515625.1 Sinocyclocheilus rhinocerous
GGTGGGATCCGGACCGGGGCCGGGCGGACAGGTGGCATCCAGGTACTTCATGCAGGGCTACAGCACCATGAGCGAGCACATGCTGAAATCCTCAAAGAGTAACAGTGACCTGAAGCACCAGGGGCTCCCTGCACCCCCGGGACCTGGTGGCGGCAGTGGAGGTGGTGGGGGGGTCGGAGGAGGCCGAGGGCCGATGTTTGATGGGAACTTTGGTAAAGGGGGACCCTGGTCCACGCTTACGTTAGGACCCTCCAGACAGGTGTGCCAGAAGGGCTCGGCCACACTGGATCGCACCCTGCTGAAGTCCAAATCTGTCCAGCAGGATATGGGCTGCCACTTCCTGCAGGTGCACGGGAGGGTGAGTGCATGGATAACACACGGTTATTGTGTACTGTATTACTGTGGTGGAAGCAAACCTCAGTAGGCAAGGGGGTGATAGAGGGTCTTTAGATCAGGTGTGTTCAGCCTAAGGTATACTGCAGTTTTAAAGCAAACACTTAAGGCCCTCATATACTCACAGCAAAGTTATTTTTCGTTCTTAGCTCATGAGTAAACATAAGTTCACTCATAAGCACCCACAGCTTTAAATAAATATGTAAAAATGTGCTGCACTCTTTCCTCTCAATAACAAAATAAACACACAACAGAAATGACAGCGGTGAGAAAACAGCAGTTAAGAAAGCATCTGATCA
>NW_015767038.1:0-692 GCF_001515625.1 Sinocyclocheilus rhinocerous
TTCTTTTCTTTATAACTGCCTCTCTTGTGGAACAAAGAAGATTTTTGATACCCTCACAGGTATCAGCAGCCGTTTAAAATCTGACATTTACATTCTTATAACTTCTTTTCTTACCCATCATCAGGTCAACCTGCATACTTCCGGAAGGAGTTAGAGAACCAGAATGCAATAGAGGGTGATAGTATCACCTTGCTCTGTGAACTCTCTAAGCCAGTTAAAAGTATAGAGTGGAGAAAGGGTGGAGTGGTGCTCCAACCCAGTAAGAAATTTGAGATGAAACAGGAAGGATGTGTGCTGGAGCTCCATGTCCATGATCTGGAACCAGATGACAATGGCTACTACACTTGTGATGCTGGAGACCAGTTGACCACAGCATCAGTCACTGTGCAAGGTATCAAATAACACTCTTAAATCATTTGCAATCTGTATTTTAGTTATAAAAACCTCTGTTGTAGAGCAAACAGATAGAATTTTCTCAAACGGGTTGGAGGTTATTTAAAATCTGTAGCTTTTTGAATAAAGTCATTATGTCCTCATAAGTTTCACATTATGTTTTTGAAGCATCCTCAATATATGAGTATTTTTAGACACTGGTGATCTAAGGGATTCTGTGTCTGGTCTCTGCAGAGGCTGAGGTTCTCATAGTATCGGGTATAAAGAATACAGATGTGTTTGTGGGCGAACAGGCAATT
>NW_015767039.1:0-692 GCF_001515625.1 Sinocyclocheilus rhinocerous
GCTTATTTCAGTTAGTCTGACTTATTTTGAACCAAATCAACTGACGATAAGTTAGACTAACTGAAATAAACTTGGCTTACTTGGTAAACTTGTTTTATGAAACAGGCCACAGGTTGAATTACTTAATTGAAACATCTTATTTCAATATGAAAACAACATCAAGTTGTCAAAGAGTAATCGTTTCAAGTCAACTTAACATGAAGCAATCACATTTGAACCAGAAACCTGACACAATGGTGTTGAATCAAAATAAATTGTTTAAATAAAGTGAACAGCATCAAAAAATCATTTTTTTGAGTGTATGCTGTAACTGTAAATAGCCTATTATTTTTAACGTCAACACTGTACGATCAGTGGCCCACTGTCTGACGTCATGTACCCACTGCTGCACCATGTTCTCAGGACACCCAAGTTCACGGCTCAAGTTCTCCAGACTCTGGGACTCAGACTCAGCCTTTCGGACTGTCTACAATGAAAATGCAAACAAACAATTGCCTTTGACATCTTGGACCAGAATTTTTTTTTTTTAAAGGGGGGTACAACAGGAACTTAATTCTGTGTAATATGGTCAATACCTTGACATATCTGTTGGACAATGCAAGATGAAAGGCCATCATGCTTGCGTCTATTCCACCCAATTGCATGTACAGTCAGCATGTCACTGCGAGCTTTTTTGAAATTCAAATTTAATT
>NW_015767040.1:0-691 GCF_001515625.1 Sinocyclocheilus rhinocerous
GTCTTCTGTTGAGCAAAAATAAGATGCTTTGAAGAATTTTTGTAACAGCAGTTGACAGTAACCATTGACTTCCATAATATTTTTTTTAACTGTTTGGTTACCAGCATTCTTCAAAAATGTCTTTTTGTTTTCAACTCATACAGGTTTGGAACAACTTGGTGAATAAATGACAGGATTTTCATTTTTGGGTGAACTATCCCTTTAAGTTCACCAGAATAGAAATGCAATGTATGCCGCTGTATAGTTAAATGCCAGATTGTGCTTTGATTTCAAGTTATAATGCATTTTGTTATTATACTGCATCTCTTAATGGCACAAAAATGAGGATTAAACAAGTGCTTCGCATGGAGGAAAAACAGAATATTGAGACTTGTTTATAAATAATATTAAGAGTTATCTAGAAGTTTTCTTTAGGATTCCTCCTCTTGGGTTTGGCTGGAAGCAGATGTTTGGGATTGAGATGTTTCGTGGAGTGGTGTTGTCCTCCATTTAATTAGTCCAAATACAAAAGTCAGAGTTCCGACTGCAGCCGAAACTGTGGCAATGAGCTACAGGAACAGAGGAAACATCTATTTGTGAAAATTAATCCCTCATCATTAGACAATCTCAGAGACGAATCATTATTATGTTAACACCGTAACCACAGGAGCTTCCCCATGAGGCGATCATGCAATTATACACTATTAAACAA
>NW_015767041.1:0-692 GCF_001515625.1 Sinocyclocheilus rhinocerous
AATTTTTATGCAGTGCACCAATATAAAAATATATAAGCAATATAAAACATATGACAAATGCAACATGGAGAATTAAACATTTTTGATGACAAAAACAAAGGTGAATCAAAATATTGAACTGATTGATTAAACAGTCATTGAATGGACAATGAAAAAGACTGGGGTCAGTGTATGTATGTGTGTGTGTGTATATATACATTGAAAACTGGAGTAATGGCTGCTGAAATTTCAGTTTTGCCACCACAGGAAAAAAGTTACATTTTAAAATATATTAAATTAGAAAAGCTATTTTAAGCTATAAATATTTCACACATCATTTCATGGTTTTATCTGTATTTTTGATTAAACATGCAGCATTGGTGAGCAAAAAAAAATCTTACAGACCCCAAGCTTTTAAATGATAGTGTACCATGCTGGGCAAATAAAAAGCCCATTAAAAGACACTAGCCTATATTTTATATTTTATATTTTTTAAAAATTCAGGATCTCTCACGCAGACCTATATGGAGATGAACTGAGACAAAAAACTGAGTTGATGTGAAGTGACTCACCTCGAGCTCATAGAACTCCTGAGCATCATCCAGGCCCTGGACACGGATCCGCAGGCTCTTGTTGTGGCCTTTCCCTCCTGCTCCTATAGCCGAACTGAGGCTCTGCCCTGGCTCCAGGGTGCTGATGCCGGTGTTGTACTG
>NW_015767042.1:0-692 GCF_001515625.1 Sinocyclocheilus rhinocerous
CTTTGAATAAAAAAGAAAATGTACTGCCTCCAAACTTAGCAACTCAAGCTGTCACATTGAATTCTGTCCCAAAAAACGTTAGATAAGGTGCAGGCGAGCCTGATCACAGATTTGTTGATATGCATTACTTGTTAAAATACTTTTAAACGAGCTCTGGAGCGGAGGTGGTCCAAATTGTCCAAACTTCTTTAACGCCCACATCTGCTCAGAGCCACAGAGAGGAGCAAATGGCTCCTCTGTTTTTATGTTCTGCACTACATTAAGTTTGTTTGCGTCTTCTGAACTCAGAAAGAAAAAGAGCATAATTCACTTTAGGAAGAAGCAGAGGGCATGAAAAGTAATTCTGCCGTAGGCTCTCTGTTCGCACAGAAGCAATGCCATTAAAACATTTAGATGTCTACTGAAATAGAAAGAACTGGTCCAAGAAATATCTGTTTCTTAAAATCAGACATGGGGGGAAAAATGTGGTATTGGATAAATTTTCACAGATTAATTAGTCATTTTATTCAGTTAATGATGATGATGATGATTAGGAAGATATAACCGATTATTCCTTATCCAATTCTAGGAAAGCTTGATGCACAAAAGTGTGTTTTAGTCTCCCTCAATTAAATCTTGGGACCAATTATATGGCAAAAGTACAAATTCATTATGCAGCACATGATTCGGGGTCAGAAACAATATTAATGGCC
>NW_015767043.1:0-690 GCF_001515625.1 Sinocyclocheilus rhinocerous
ATTTGTGAAGGATCATGTGACACTGAAGACTGGAGTAATGATGAGGATGAAAATTCAGCTTTGACACAATCTGCATTGTAAAAAAAAAAAACACTATATAAATAATGGTAATGGTAAATAAATTACATTTTAAAATGTATTAAAATAAACAGTTATTTTTAATAGTAATATTTCATGTTGTTGATGTTGTTGTTATTATTATTACTGTTGTTGTTATTAAATCAAATAAAAGCAGCTTTGGTGAGCATAAGAGACTTCTTTCAAAAGAAAAAGAAAAAGGAAGAAGAAGAAGAAGAAGACGAAGAAGAAAACAACCTTAATGACCCCAAACGTTTGAATTGTAGTTTGCATCCACTAACAAACAGCTGCAATTTTGAATTATTAAAAAAAAAAAAGTTGTATTAATGCTCATACTTCAAACAAAAACATTACCACTAGAAATGGCAGAAAGACATGACAGGAGACGACGTTTGATTATTTATAACATGCGTGCACAACAAATGTGACTGTAAAACAACGCTACAGACTTTTGCTAATTAAAACAACAACAACAAAACATTTTCCATTTAAAAAGCATCACAGTCACACAGATAAATCAGCACCATTGCTGGCTGTTTAAAGTTAGTCTGGCCACACACACTAGATGATTTTCAAATCTTAACCAATTTTAAAACCATGGGAGACCACAGA
>NW_015767044.1:0-690 GCF_001515625.1 Sinocyclocheilus rhinocerous
CAGTGCCAAGGCAACTTCTAGGCATGCGTTTTTGTTTTTTTAGGTTTTTAGTTTTTCATCTAATATTTATGTTTTCTTTCTTGCTGTGCTGCATTAAAGGGATAATTCTCTCTCACACACACACACACACACACACACATAAATAAATAAAATGAAACCTTTATCAACAAAAAAAGTAATAAGAGGTTTTTAAATTTATGAAGGAGTAAATGATGACAGAATTATATTCCTTTAAATTAGCAGTGCAGCTCATGAGGCTGAAGTTATTGTGCTTTGTGGCCCCATACTGTGCAGAGAAGAGGACAATGTTCCCGTCTGGTAATGGGCAGATAAGGAGCTCACCTGAACGTTCTCATAAAAGAGCACATCCGGGACCTTCATCTTCTCATCAGGGCTGTACACAGGAGCCGAGACGTTCCCTATGGTCAGAAGTCCATCTTTTACTGTGCCTAACAGGTGAGAGTAGAAATGAAAAAGAAAAAGTGAGAGATTCTCAAAAAAGAGATTTTATCAAACAAAGATGACTTATTCAGCCATGTCACTGACCAGCTCCTGGAGACACAACATGTTTTCTTGACAAAAACAGTCTATTTCCTCCCATCTACACTTTTCAGACACCACATAGTACTGTACGTCTGAAATCTAAAGTCTCTTACAGACAGCAGGGAAAATGGGACAAAAATATCAGTG
>NW_015767045.1:0-692 GCF_001515625.1 Sinocyclocheilus rhinocerous
GTTACGAGTCCGACTCTCTAACCATTAGGCCACAACTTCCCTTGGTGTGTCTTCACTGTGTGAAGAGTTTTGTGAATGACCTGCTGATGTGTCCGGATGCAACAATGTGTCAGAGTGCATGTGCTAACCACTAAGTTGCAGCTTTAAGCAGGTCTATTTTCTTTTTAATGACAGAAATGAGAAGGGGAAATGTCACAAGTCAAACTCAAACACACACTGTCTATACAGGCATCATACTCTAACTCATTGTGTCAGAGAGCATGTGTTAATCGCTAAACTACTCTGAGAAATTCTATATAATTTTTGAGCTTTTACCACTTTTGATGACAAAATAAGATGGCAAATGTTACAAGCCAGACTCAAACAAGCATTGTGTGTATGTGCACCACATCTCAATATGCCAACTGCTAGGCTATTCTGAGTAATTCTGCATCAGTTTTAGAACATATAACACAAAAATTAGATGGGGAAATACAAAAACAGTCCATGCACAGAAATTCAAGTTGTGAACATCTGTTTTTTCACATCAAAAATAATTTCACAGGATGTGCAGGCGTTGAGGTTTTCCTTCTGTATGACACACAATGTATGCAATATCTTCATGTAAATCTAAACAGTTTATTCTTAATAAAGCAGTTGGACAATTAAGATACCTCTTGCTGTCCTAAGAATGGTGATTATGGGGAAAAAAA
>NW_015767046.1:0-691 GCF_001515625.1 Sinocyclocheilus rhinocerous
AATGATTTCTGAAGGATCATGTGATACTGAAGACTGAAGTAATGACTGCAGAAAATTCAGCTTTGCTATCACAGGAATAAATGACATCTTAAAATATGTTATATTGTAATGATATCTCACAGTATTACGGTTTATAATGTATTTTTGCTCAAATAAATGCAGCCAGAGTGAACATAAGAGACTTCTTTCAAAAAAATTAAAACACCTTACCGACCTCAAACTTGCTAATGGTAGTGTGAACGAAATTTACTATGATTGGCTAACCTTTTCGCATATGAAATCAGTAGCAACACTCCCACAAATCTTCTGAATACCAAATAGGAGCTGATATGTAAACGTAGGTGGTCGTATGTAAATCTGCTCATGGGTATCACATCAATATCCATATTTGCTGCATAAATCTCCATAAACATTCTCATGGACTAGAAGAAAGCTTTGCTTTATGAATGTCAGAGCATGTCTACATGGTACATCAAACTTTTTTATTTCAAAAGATCCAGAAAAATCCTGGTTTCGAAGATATGTCCGCTCTATTGGGTGGAATCCACTTATATAAAAGAAATATCTGAACCTGACATTAACAGAGATGATGAAACAGATGAAGCAACAGGGATCGCTGCTCGTGTCATTTCTTTCGTGAGCAGCGACACACACACACACACACTCACACACACACACACACGCACACACA
>NW_015767047.1:0-692 GCF_001515625.1 Sinocyclocheilus rhinocerous
ATAATGAGAGCACCCAGTCATTAGCACTGCAGTGGATCTGAATGGATCGCTCCCTGTGTCGACCCTCCTTTGTACTCGCTACCCATCTTCTACCAATGTCACCACTTTTGCTGCATAGGTTAGGTTTGATTTTGCCTTTTTTGTGCAACTCCTTCATGGCAGATATGTCGTGCGTGCTTGTGGGTTACAGCTGTTGGTGAAGAATCAGTGATTACAGAATGATTCTTGTGGTGGTTTTGTGCTTGTCTGGAGTCTTAGAAGTCAAGGCCCACTGACTTCTGACATTTCACTTGGCTCACAGAGCGGAAGCAAAGCAATGTTGAGATTTTTTGTTAAGGCACAAATTTGTGTGTTTGTACTTATATGTAGCCAGTACATTGTGGAGTAGGCGCTAAAGTAAAAAAACTTGAGCAATGTAAAGAGATATCAGAGCGGAAAGATTTGTTCAGCGTTCTGGGCCTTGAACAGCAGGAAGTTAAATTCACTAACTACTTAGACTGTAAAAGTTTTGAAGATGCTCATAATTAGTTGCTCACATACTCACAGATAAATACTGTACATACAGTCATTCTGAAATAATTTCTTAATGTCCTCCTCCTATGATTGTGGTTCAGTGTATACTGTAAATGTACTCTCTTTTTCCTCTTTTTGCTTTCTCTTTTACCCTTTCTCCTTTCCAAATAATATATGTA
>NW_015767048.1:0-692 GCF_001515625.1 Sinocyclocheilus rhinocerous
ACTTGCATTTGTACTTATCCTTTAGAGGTCCTTTTGAAAGAGAAAACAAGCCAATCTTCATGGACAACACTTGAACTTTTCCACTTCTGTCACTATAAAAAAAACAGAGTAAGTGAAAGTGACGTGACGTGTGGCCAAGTATCAATTCAATCTGAACAGGGGGGGTTTTCCAGTGTTTTTGATATTAAAATACTTTTCTATGCCATTTAAAAATGTTTGTTGTTCAAACAAAACAGGGATGTTAGTTGCAGCAATAAACACACTGAATTCTGGCTCAACCTTCTGGCTACACTTACATTGATGCAACGGCAAAATTACTTATATATTAAAACTGGTTATGTTTTTACTAAACAGTTTTGTGTCAGCTTGTCATCTTGGCAAAAATAGAAATATTGCTTTAGGACCGCAAAAGAAATTAACATAAAGCATTACATCAAATATGTATGAGAACAACCATTACAGAGGAGACTGTCTGCAATAGTTTAGAGGTCACAAGACATACTTTTCAGTGGCACTAAAAAGCATTGAACAATTTATTCAGATTTAAAATTGTACATAAATGTCATTGCATTATTAGATAAAAAAAACATTAAACTAAGATATAAGCTTATTTCCAGAGCTATGGACAAAACTGTGACAAAAAGTGTCACTTTTTACCTCTATTTTGAATTACACTGAACAAAATTATAAAC
>NW_015767049.1:0-692 GCF_001515625.1 Sinocyclocheilus rhinocerous
TGCTCCTAATAACTTAGGGTTATTAGTCCTTAAAGATGCAAAACGGTCAAAACAGCATTAGTAGCACTGAGGTGTCATACAATATGATTTGCTCTGCTCATTTTTGCTGCAGATTTTCTCTCATTTCATATGGAAAGGTCATCAGCACAGAGCCCAAAGTAAGGAAAAAGGATATCAGCCTTGGAGCATAGCCTGTAATTTCAAAACCTCAGCCGACTTTCTTTCTCTGTGTGCGAGTGTGTGTGCTCTTCTCAGTCAAATGAGTTCTAAATTATGGGAGTGTGTGCTCCTCCTCCTTAATGACCTACTGTCTAGCAGTGCTTTCTCAAAGATAGGATAATTCACATGCCACACCAGCAGTCTAGTGCTCTTGCTGCTCACCCACAGTGCCTGTGTATCCCATATATAAGCAACAACGCATTCCACTCATTATAAATCCATTACAATATTTACGCTAGGTAATAAGGTATGAGAGTTGAGGGAGTTAAGCACAATGTACAGCACTCCTTGCAAGAACTTTAGGCTTGACTTAATATAGTACATCCTAGTCTGTTTTATTGCTTTTATTAAATGCGTACTACAATTTGACAGATGCTTTTATCTATTTTTGGATAAAAGCAAAGGGACATACTGGGAATTTAACACATGACCCTAGCATTGTTAGTGCCATATTTTACTGTTTGAAATTCATT
>NW_015767050.1:0-692 GCF_001515625.1 Sinocyclocheilus rhinocerous
CAGAATCCAAGCATGACATCTGACATACTTGAGAAGCTTGCAGAAGCGATATTCCACTACACTGCCTATCCCACTGGTCTTCATATTCAGGCAGTTGTAGAAGCTCTGATAAAGAAGCATCCATGCCTACAAGAGCCTGGAACATCATTTTCAGGCATGTATGGGTGGCAGCAACGTCTTAAATACAAGATGGCAAATTACCGCACTAAAATGAGAAAATGTGCAGTACCTCTTCCTGAACTTCATATCAACTCCTTGAAAAAAAAGGCCCCTGGAGAGAGATTTCCTGCTCAAAACTGCAAAAGACCAAAAAAAGCAGAGGTGAACTATCTCCCTCCAAATCCAAGTGGAGAAAGTAACGACAGTCTGGAAATAGAAAGACAGGTGCTTCTTAATGAAGTACAGAAGAAAAACAACACCAAGGTGATTCGAGAAAAAATGACCAAAACATTCTCCTATCGAAGGCTTGAGGTTGTGAGTAGCAGTCCAGCTGCTGAAGACTTCAAAAAAAGATGGCCTGCTTTATTTTGTGAAGCTGAGGTAGGTGAAGTAACAGTAATCTGAATTAATAATATATATCATTAATTACAGTTACTGATTGAGCACATGAACGAAAAATAAACTTTAAATGTACTTCTGTCAAAGTTAAATTTGGATTCAAAATTAGTGTTTTTTTTTAGTTGTTCATTACA
>NW_015767051.1:0-692 GCF_001515625.1 Sinocyclocheilus rhinocerous
AATGTTCCCACAATGCTTTTATAACCTAAATTTGTTTCCTGGGAATAAAAATATCATGAAAACAAATTATAGCATATTTCAATAACAAACTGGAGTAGAAACAATTATATCATTAAAAGTTATAATACATTTAAATTTAATATAAAAACTGCCTTATGTGCAATTTAAATATTTGTTTACAAATATTTTAATATAGTAATAATGACAGGGTTTATTGTATAGTTTACAGCATTAATTGAACTGAAAAATGTACTGTACGTGACTGCCACTATATCCAAATGAATCGATGTCAAATCGAATTGAATCACAAGCTTGTGAATCGAAACCGAATCAAATCCCCAGCCCTAATATCGCCTGTTAAACCGTCTTTTGGTGAAGAGACAGACGGACATCATAATGGTTTGCAAGCAACACAATATGTACTCCACGCTTGTTTTCTTGACCTTCTCTTCAGCTTGTTACTGACATTTTATTCGTTAGTTCAACACAATCAATTCACTGCAGCTCCATTAGCATTCATTCTGTGTCTCTGAGTCCCCTTGAGCTGCTGGAGCTGAAAACGGCCCTGACACGAGCCTTACTGTCATTACAGAAATATGGACGATCATCAGTCACACACACGCAGAAGCACATGTACATTATATGTGAGCCTGGAGCACAAAACCAGTCATAAGGGTCAATTTTGTGAAATT
>NW_015767052.1:0-692 GCF_001515625.1 Sinocyclocheilus rhinocerous
GTAATAGTCAAATAAAAAATAATAATGACTTATTTTTAAAAATAATATTTAATAATTATTAAAAAAATATTTTAATGAATAATGTTACAATTGTTATTCCTATAAAACCTATTTTGTACATTTATTTAAAAAATAGTATATTTTCCAACATTTATGGTATGGAATAATGTGTTTGTTTTTCTGCAGACCTTAAAAAGCTGCAACAGAAATGTGTTCAACGCTGAGTCTCACCACCACCACCGAGTGTGAACCGATATCCATATGCAAAAGACAATGAAGCGTTTTTTCCCTCCACGGTTAGTTTGAGTCTCCCGGTATGGCGGAGTAACCATGGCAACCAGACAGCCGGTTAACCCTCGCATTGCCAGCCGGTTGACGGTCAGACGCTGGCTATGTGAAGCTCCGCAGGCTCATATACATCACATAGACAGCTATATCTGTTAGTTATATCGGTGTGGATAATGATAATTAGCCCGTCAGAAGTCTGTCTTGCCATCAGTCCGTCTATCTCTGGGTTAACCGGCTGACAGGCCTCTGGCTTGAAGCTTCATTATTTCATGTCTCTCCTCCTTTAGAGATGATTCTTGTCTTTGGGTTTTGTGCTCGGCTGTGCTAAAGTCCTACAGTAATTGGCCATGAAGCGCTGATGGCCACTGGCGAGACTTTGATCTGTTTGTTTCTCTGTAAAGACG
>NW_015767053.1:0-692 GCF_001515625.1 Sinocyclocheilus rhinocerous
AGATTTAGTCCTACACTTATTCACTTTTATTTGATCCCCACTAAACAATGTTTTCATCAAATGTTTAGAGTTCAAAACTTGTGCACTCATGATTTTTCTACAGTAACTTTTGCTGCTGAATTATCCACTAACTTAGTTTATAATAGTATTTTTGACAGATTGATTATATATATATTTTTTCATTTGTTATGTGTTATGTTATGTTTAATTTTATGGACCTGAAACCTAGCCTTCCCAACCCTTGTGACCAACGCCCAATAGGCTAATCTCTTAGAAGGGAACAAAACGAAGCCAATAGGAGCATAGTCTAACAAACTTTATTAAGCTATAACCATCGTAACAATATCTTTACTTAACCAAACAAATAGATTTTGGAGGGAATGCGATGCCAGACGAGGATTATCAAGCTAGTAGCTTGATTCGCTGGCCTGGACCAAGTCAAGAGCGAAAACTTCGTATTCCTCAAACTAAAAGAATACTAGGCCAAATCAGGCGACAATTTTAAGGGACAGTTTCCCCTCAAAAAAACAACCTCCCAGCCCAAATAAGAATTCATCCATTCTCAAAAAATATGCACCGGTCCGTGCCTTTCCTCGACCTCCCTACTTCAAACCACACAGTCTGGCGAGACTGAGACTGTGATGGGGGAGATCGTTGTATTCTCAAAAAAAACAAAAAACAAAAAACACACA
>NW_015767054.1:0-692 GCF_001515625.1 Sinocyclocheilus rhinocerous
GCGATAATGCCACTTCTATGCACCTGCTGAACACGCGAGGAGCTAGGCTGAGCCCGAATGGAAGAGCAACAAATTCGTACACTTCGTTCTGAAAGGAAAACTTGAGATATTTCTTGTACGCAGGATAGATGCTTACATGAAAGTAAGCATCCTTGAGATCGACCATGGCAAACCAATCGCCCCGGCGGATTGAACGAGTGAGAGCCCCGACTGAGAGCATCTTGAATTTCTACTTCCTTAAGTGCTTGTTTAGAGTACGCAGGTCCATTATCGGGCGCAAACCGCCATCTTTCTTTGCGATTAGAAAATAACAGGAGTAATAGCCCCTCTGAGTTTTCCCCACTGGAACTCGCCTTATAGCTCTTTTCTCCAAGAGGGATTTTTCCTTTTAGGGATATTTCTGCTTCCAGCACCTGAGCTGAATCCCCTGTTGTTACAGATGCTATAACCCTGTTGAAAGGAGGGGGTTTTACAGAGAACTGAAGCCTGTAAACCTTGGTTAAAGTCGCGAGGACCCACGGATGTGCAGAACACTCTCTCCAAGTCTCCTGATGAAGAGCCAGAGGGTTCTGTTGAACCGATTCCATAGATGGAGTGCTGGCGCCATCTAGTGGACAGAGAAAAAAAATGGCCAAGATCTGTGTGGCCCAGAGACCGATTTATCTCTTAGTTCTTTAATATTATTATGTTTT
>NW_015767055.1:0-692 GCF_001515625.1 Sinocyclocheilus rhinocerous
AAAGGTAGTTGCTAGATATGATTTTCAAAATTGAAATGAACTATTTGGGGCTTTGTGAAAAAGTCCATATAATGAAAATGTCCATATAATGTAGGCCACACCATAGGTGCCATTCTGAACACAACTGAACAATTTTTAATACATATTGAATGAATTAGTATACTTTGCTTTGTCCACAGTTCAAATTGTGTGTCTGCACAGAGTTGTGCGAATGACTGAACACTCAAATAGAAGGGTTCACTAGTTAGTTCACATGTGGCGAACATGTCCATCCATGCCCACAGTCAGTGAAGTATACTTTAAAAGGCAAGGGGCAAAACACACACACACACAAAAAGTATATCTGTGACCGGTTGCATAAACTGGTTAAACTAGTCTTACAAGTTTGTCATTTTGTTTGTCAGTTAGCTAAAGAGGTAGATTTGTCAAATTTGAATCTGAAAAGTATAACTGACTTGATTGGCTGCTAGCTGGTCAAACCAGTTTATAAGATGGTCTTAACATAGTGACTATGTTTTTTCAACCGAGCAAAAATATAGAAAAGAGGGTAAAAATGGTCAATGTGTATTCTTTAATTTATTGATTTTTTTCTCTTTTTGGTAAAAAAGTAAGTTCATATATTGCATACTTGGGATGTAAATTAATTCCAGTATATGTGTGGTTGGTGTTATTCAGAGTTTTTTTTTTTTTTT
>NW_015767056.1:0-692 GCF_001515625.1 Sinocyclocheilus rhinocerous
GATCAGAACTTTTTTATGCTTTATATACACACAAAAACACACACCCGAAGTTGTTGTAATGGATTCATGATGTCCAACAACTCTTAAAAACTTGGGTGATGTGATGGGTGTAGTTTTTTGCTGACACTGTAAGTCAACACTTTTAATGCCACATTTTTTTAATGTTCCCATAGCTCAGAATTTCACATACTGTATGTGCATTTTTAAACCTACACTACCTGTAATGCTCAAAGTATGATGTTCCTTATTGTGATAGACTGGACACAACCTTCTGAAGAAGGATGGAGAGCTTCAAAACAGCCCTCAGTCTGTGATCAGAGACATGAGTCGGCCAGCTTCAGCTCGAGCACCAATCATGACCTGCCATTCACAACATCCTGAAATCTTCAATGTTCAGGCATCACGTGCTTCTCTATAAGGTACAGTGAGGTCCAAAGTTCTTATACCACTAGTAGAGATGCTTGTATTAGTATTTTGTATTTTATTAATATTTTTAAATTATTTCTCATTACAAGTATATTTAATTTTCAGTATGAAATGTTATTTGTGGGATTGAAATAAATTTGAAGTCTTAGTGTTTGTTTTGGTGTCTTTTCAGGGCTCAAGTCTATGGCTAAAATGGTTCATCCCAGGCTCATTTCGAAATGCGTGCCTCTAAATACATTTCTGCAACACCGTTATTATGTACCTTA
>NW_015767057.1:0-692 GCF_001515625.1 Sinocyclocheilus rhinocerous
CTAAATTCACAAAGCTTTTTATTTCTGGTTCTCAGGAGGATATACTTTTTTATGCTTCCTTTGCGGTATTTCCTTCAGGAAATGCAAATCTACATTTTCTACATTTAAAATCTTCTTTGTTTTATATGTTGTGCAAGTTTCTCTTTATTTACAATCCGAAGAATCAGCTTTGCCAAAACTTGCACTAGCTAATTAACTAATCTCCAGAAAGTATGTTTTTAAAAGTAAAAAGTAGCCTAATTATGTTGTTTATGAGATTGCCTGCAGATCTTGTTATTATCCATCAGCCCAGAACTCTATAAATGGAACAGGGTAGAACTAATAAGATGTGAAACAGGAACACTGGGCCCACTGGAATGCACAAGGACTCAGTATATGACAGGCTGTAGGCAGCAGGTGAATTTGCTCTGGAGGAGGAGGGGGCAAGAATAGCACCGGTGTGGGCGTACAGGCGGCCACCGAACCGTTATGCTGCATGCTGGCGTATTTTCAGTAAGGTCAACAAACATGATAAATGTCCATGTATATATATATGAGGCGGTGCATGCGGCTGATATGAGGTTTGGTATTCCATGCAGCAGCCTCCCACGCGCCGCTACCGCCCACGCCAGGATCTGCGTCACGCAGGCGCGTGGGAGTGAGAGAGCAATGTAGCAAGCGCGGAATATCCCAATTCTGGCAGTAGGGGAGAG
>NW_015767058.1:0-692 GCF_001515625.1 Sinocyclocheilus rhinocerous
GTGGAGAGACTGAGGTGTATAGCTATTAAAAAGGAAATCAGTCTTTGAAAAGGAATTAAAATAAATTTACATTTCCAGTCTGTGCATTGCTTGGCAATACACAAAGCTTGATGTTTTGGCAAAGGTTTTTGGCGGAGAAAAAAAAGTTATTTAATATTATACAATATTTAGTTACAGTCATTGAATATGAGCGGCGTCCCAAGAGTGCTAACACAGTCTAACAGCACTGGGATTTTCACTGCTTGTTTCGCTGTTCACTTTGTGGTGGGGATTTATCAGTGACTCTTTCTGCATTTACATTGTTAGGCCAGGAGGTGGCAGTACGTTATCGTCTTTATGAGTGAATCATTAAATGATTAATTTAACTGTTTTGTTCAAATATGCAGATTCATTCAGGAACATAACAAGTGGCTATTTTAGTCATTGAATCACTCAAGCAATTAATTCAAACACATTGACTTCAGAAATGATGGGCGATATTAAACGGTTAATACTGCTTTGGGTTTGTTCGAAACTATACTTGTTGGTGGTGCAAAAATAGTCAATGTAACTGCCAATAGTGTGTCTAAAACATAAGTTACTCAATATCAACTTTTGTTAAATGAACTGCTGTATAAAAACAATGTTACACTTACAGGAGTACTTGCACTGTATTCATTTTTTATTTATAATTTATTTAACCAGGAAACAAA
>NW_015767059.1:0-692 GCF_001515625.1 Sinocyclocheilus rhinocerous
TAAAATCAAGCCAGTAATAGACAAAACCATTAAAGTGATAGACCCCGGAGCGACTGTGTGCTGCTTCACAATGAAATGGCTTGTTTTCTCATACTTTGCTCAGACGAGTAAAACTGCTGACACAGTTGCCATATTAGAACAAAATAAATGGTTAGCGTCCTTGTTATTATCTCTCTTAAACCCAGTTGAACGGTCTGAACGCCTGCAATTGTTCAGTCTCTGTGATAAGAGGCATGTGATTCACCACTACGGCTCAGTAAATGAAGGCTGGAGGTTAGACCTTCCTTGCTGACGATTTTTACTCCCATTTTCAATGATCAAGATGACCTCAAGATGTGCTAAGCTGTCATTGCTGGTCAGTCCCAACATCTGTCATTTCAGTTCCAAATTAGTGGTGTTTGCCAATGCTATTACTGCTTCTTAAACCTAGTGTGGCTTGTTTTAAACCTGCAAAAACATGGATGCGTAACTTGTTATATTTTTATAGACTATGTCTTGACTTTGCACGTGTTAAGAAATTTTACTTACTGTGGCTATTGTAAAGCATATTGGGTCAACGTCTGTTGTGCTTCATAGAAAAGTCGAAGAATTTCTAAACCATTTGTGCTTCAGCTGTGAATGGTACTTTGTTTTTGTTAAGAAGAGCTAGAGTACTTATGATAAAAAAATATTTATGATTTAGCATAAAAAAA